>NC_142649.1:129778461-129929230 GCF_055504915.1 Nelumbo nucifera
AATATGTCATTGGCAAACTCGATCTGATCGAACTGCCTCAGTATCGGATTGTCTAACGAGGCAATGATGTAACACCGGGCAAGGGAGTTTTTCTCCTCCCAGTCCTGATAGTCTCTCCTCTAGGCCTCAGAAGCCCTATCACCCGGACGCTCCGGGGCAGGATTTTTAGCCACTTTGTCTAACTTTTCGCAAGTTAGGACCAGCATAAGGTTCCTATACCAGTCGGCATAGTTTGAGCCTTTCAGCTTGTTGTCATCAAGCAGCTTTGCAAATTGTCTGTTTGCCATTTTCTGATAAAAGAGCAAACATCAGTCCACAACCTAAATTGATTCATGTTTGATGGTGCGCAATCCGGCCGGTCTTAGCTGTCAACGACCTTGCCTCTGAATTGAGCAGCAGGGAACCTGAAACGGAGAAGATGAAGAAGCTCTGGGGGGAACCCGGTGTGAAGGCTCTGAAGCTCAAGTTAGAATCCTTCAAAGGCGAGATAAAACCAGATAGCGCAAAGTTTGCATACCATGTTCTTGGGGGGTAGAGAGCCTTTTATAACCACCTTGCGCACTCACTCCTAGGCTTCTGCCAGGTCGGGTATGATTACTTCCGTGCTTCTGCCAGTTCGGGTGTCATCACCTCTGCTGGGGCAGAACCACCACTGCTCTTTTTGTCGGAGCCGTCTCTGTAACTGGAGATGGCGGTGGCAGGTGGCCATTGAAGTGCGGCTGTCAAGCGTCAGATCCCAAGTCAGTCAGGTGCGCCGCCCCTGGATACGGACTCCTTCGGTGTCAGGTACGGTGTTCTGGAGGCGAAGTGCTGGAGCGGTGTGCGAGGTGAAGTCTTCAGTTCGGATAGGCGAGTGTCCCGAACTGCCATGAGGTGTCACACATTGTGTGGCTCGGGGTTAAAGGGAGAGTTCAGGCTCCTTATAGGGAGTTCGAGCTCTCTTAGTAGGGAGGTCGAGCTCCTCGTAGGGAGTTCGGGCTCCTCGAAGGGAGTTCGGTCTCCTCGAGGGGAGTTCGGACTACTGGTTTCTTCCCTTTGGTGTTTGCACCTAGGGTACGTTGCTTTAAGTGCCGAGCTACTTGTTTTTTGCCACGTGGCGTGATTACGAGGTCGGGCCAAATCTTCCTTCATCAATTGCCCCCCACTCCTTGCGCTAAGGGTCTTGCCCTGGCGCGGGGAGTTCGCGAGGTGTCAGGTAGATTTGCCCTGACCTTTGGATCTTGGTTCTGATGGCGCGAGGTGCATTGTCAGGTTCCTTGGGTTTCTTCGAGCGTTCCAAAGGCGGGAAGCGTGCCAGCCTGCCTAGGCACCGATAGATGTGACGGCGGACGCTTTATTTCAAAATTTCAAAAAAGCGCGCCACTTGGGAGGCGCGATAGCAGGTGTCTTTTCAAATTTGAAAAAACGTGCCGCTGCCACTTTTATTGAGGAGACGTGTGCTGGCGTTCCATCAGTTTCGAAAAGACGTGTACCAGCGCCCTATTAGTTTCAGAAAGACGTGTGCCAATCACGTCTCGGTCTCAGGGGGCGCGCAGTCGGTGCGGCTGTGGGCCGTCGGATTGGCTTTGATCTAAGCCGTTGCTTTTCGATCACTGTGAGTATAAATAGCGGAGGGGGGGGGACCCCAGTCGCTGTCACTTCTGTGTTTCTCTTGAGGTCGCGTCCGAGTTTCAGCTCGCATCCAATTCGCGTCCAGGTTTTTTCAGCTCGCGTTCAAGGTCTTCTGCTCGTCCGAGCTCCTGTGGTCTACAGCCTTTTTCCAGGTGAGTACTTTCCTGGATCCCATCTCACTCCCTGATGTCTAGCTTGGATAGCTCAGATAGTCCTTCTAGCAAGTCTGATGCAGGTTCAACGAACCGAGTTGCATCCCCTGACAGCCCTAGCGAGCCGGAGGTAGAGCTCGAGGAAGAGTTCGAACTCGTAGGCCGAGGCGCTTCTGAAAGAATGGTAGGATCCATCTAATGGACGCCATAAAGGTTGCGGAATGGGTGGGGCGAATTTCAAAAATTTCCTACCTTCTCCCAACTGGGAATCATATTCCCTGAATTTAGAATACAATATTCAAGGATCTACTTGAACCCTAATCAAACCAGATCTGTACCAAAAGATAAATGGGAGGATTATACCTGATCCGGAGAAGCAGTATCTCCCAAGGTTGGTGTTCACGCCCAAAGAATGCTCCAAGATCTGTCCCTGCTGAAGATGACACAGCTGTGGATGGAACAGAACCAGCAGGGTGCGTCCTACACACTGGATCCTTCACAAGAATCCCCTGGATGTACTAAACACTGAATTCTCTCAGTCTTTCTTGCAAGACTGATGTCAAGAACTGGTTTCTTGACTTTCTTTTCTGCAAAGATCAAGTCTTGCAACAATGCAGATGGCGGCGGCAGGAGGAGATTTCCAAAAACGAAAAAGCTGAACTGTTTTCTTTTCTGGAGAGAATGAGATCTAATCTCAATTCGCAGGAACCCTTCTTGCTTACCAAAACCTCTTGGATCGAAATCTGATTTCTCTCTCTTGATTCATTTGAAAATCTCCTCCCTTTCTTCTTGATTAAGAAATCTCCTGATTAGGAGTTATCCCAATCCAAATCAGTATTTGGATAGGGGATAATCTTAATCCCTTTCCCAGATAGAGTTAGCTTACTCCTGATCTTATCAGGAGGTTACCAGATTCAAATCTGATTTGAATTTGGTCTCTAAGAGTGGATAAGGCTAAGAGCCCAATCCTTTTTGCTAACTTCAATCTCAAATTCGCCCCATTGATGGGTGATCATATCAGCCCACCTCGAAATGGGATTTTGGCCCATTAAGCATTCAGTGTTTAATTAGTTTCCAATCTGCTGCCCAGTTGGGCTTCTTTGTATGGCGTGGGACCCAAGCATTGATCTACACACCAGCCACATGGGTTCGGCCCAGCCTTTAATACAAGGCCCAGCCGAATTCACTGAAAATCTCAATGAACCCCTTGAGTCCATCGTATGAACCCTATGGGCCCAACACTTACATTAAGTGGTCCCTGGGCCAAGCCATCTTATAAAAACCCAGGGACTGTGGGCAGGTGCAAGATTAGCCCATCAGGTATTATCCTAAATGGTCTTACACTTAACCTCTCAGCCCTTAATGATCAAGCACTGCCCGACAAGAGAGGACCTCTCCCTCGGCTGCAAGGAACAGTGCCGCACTCTCCTCTCACATGGATCCCGGGAATTAAAACCATTTGCAAACATTTTGAAACCGTACATATATATGTAAATATATTAATTTTGCAAAAACAAAATTCCAACGATTGAAATCAACTGCCGGCAGTTTGGTTTCCATCAGAGAGAGTGCATTCCCGATCATTACCCTTTGTCCGACAAAGTGGCTGATTCTGTCACTATGACCACCCACTCAGATGAATTCTCAAACTGCCCCAACATACCCAGGTTTTGATCCCCACTAAGGATCTCACTGATTGGCATATCAAAGGCAGGCTGATCCAGCACCTAGTGAAGTGTCATAATCGAGTCTAGGGGTCAGGTGTAACTTTCCAGTTTTGCCCATCTATCTCCAAGGTCCAGGGCAAGACTAGAAATCTGGTCCGGTTCAAGGATTCAAGTAATCCCATGCTGTATGTGCCTCGGGTCTTACCCTGATGGCTGAGACAGGCCATCCCAACACTTGGTGGCACACCAGTATCAGCCTTGGCAGGATAAATCTCCCCAGACTTATCCAACGACTGTGAACATTTAAAACTAACATGAGTCTCTACAAATGTCCAGTTTTAGGGTTTTACACAGAATTAAACCAAACAACATGAATCAAACATGCACTTTATTTATTTCCACCAAATAACAAAAGTACATCAAAATGATTGAAGCTAAGGGCATACAAAACTGTCTAACAGCTCCCACTTGCACTTAGGTCCAATCTGGTACAAGCCGGAGTCCCATACTTTCCACGTGTTTCTCAAACACCTTCTGTGTCAGTGGCTTAGTCAATGGGTCTGCCACATTATCCGCTGATGCTACCTTTTGAATTAGGACGTCCCCTCTACCAACGATCTCCCGCAGTACATGGTACTTCCTCTCGATGTGCTTTGACTTCGAATGGGCCCGAGGCTCTTTAGCCTGGGCGATCGCTCCATTGTTGTCACACAACAACGGGATGGGTGATGTGCTGGATGGAATCGCTCCCAATTCGTGTATGAATTTCTTCATCCACACGGCTTCCTTGGCAGCTTCACTTGCGGCAATGTACTCGGCCTCGGTTGTGGAGTCTGCAGTGGACCCCTATTTGCTGCTTTTCCAGCAAACAGCACACGATCCTATCGTGAAAACATACCCAGATGTAGACTTTCTATCATCTGGATCCGACTGGAAATCGGCATCGGTATACCCTAGAACTTGCAGTGAACTACCATCGAATACCAGACAAAACTCTTTCGTCCTTCGAAGGTATTTGAGTATGTTCTTCACAGCGGTCCAATGCTCCTGTCCTGGGTTTGCCTGGAATCTGCTTACCACACTCACCGCCTAAGCTATGTCCGGGCGAGTGCACAACATGGCGTACATGATGCTCCCCACAGCTGAGGCATAGGGAACGTCTCTCATGCTCTCAATCTCCTCAGAAGTCTTGGGAGACATCTTCTTGGAGAGAGTGACTCCGTGCCTGAAAGGAACGTTTCCTTTCTTGGAGTTTTCCATGCTGTATCTTTTGACAATTTTGTCAATGTAAGCAGCCTGGGATAATCCAATTATCCGCTTCGATCTATCTCTATAGAGTCGAAGACCCAGTGTGTATGAAGCTTCTCCAAGATCTTTCATGGAGAACTGCTGTGATAGCCATACCTTGACCGAAGTCAACATTCCTACATCATTCCCAATGAGTAGGATATCGTCCACATACAAGACTAAAAAGGTGATCTTATCCCCACTGGATTTCCTGTAAACACAGGGCTCATCCGGATTCTGCTCAAAGTCAAACGTTTTGACTGCAGAATCAAAACGGATGTTCCAACTCCTAGAAGCTTGCTTAAGTCCATATATGGATCTATTAAGTTTACATACCATGTGTTCCTGACCAGCAGCAATGAAGCCTTGCGGCTGCTGCATGTAGATATCTTCACTAAGATCTCCATTCAGGAACGCTGTTTTGACAACCATTTGCCAAATCTCGTAATCATGGTACGCTGCTACAGCTAGCAGGATCCTAATGGATTTAAGCATGGCCACCGGTGAAAAGGTTTCCTCATAGTCGATGCCTTCTTTCTGAGTATACCCTTTCGCCACCAAACGAGCTTTAAAGGTCTCAATCCTGCCATCGGGGCCCTTCTTCCTCTTGTAGATCCATTTGCAACCAATTGCTTTTACCCCGGAGGGCGGATCCACTAGAGTCCAGACTCCATTGGTCTCCATTGAGTCCATCTCGGCTCTCATGGCCTCCACCCACTTCTGGGAGTCTATGTCTAACATAGCTTCCGCGTAAGTCACGGGATCCTCTTCACTAGTCAAGGCTTCCACCAGGTAACTATCCTGGTCATAACCATATCGGACTGGTGGTCTGGATACCCGGGTGGACCTTCTAGGTTGGTCATTACCTGGAACTTGTGGGACATCTCCCACTGCTCCTGAGCTCTCCTCATCAAGAACTATTTCCTGACGATGGGTGTCCAGGATGTAATCGGATTCTTAGAATCGGGCGTTTCGACTGCAGAACACTTTCTGCTCACTTGGGTCATAGAATAGATAACCCACCGAATCCTTTGGGTAGCCTATAAACAGGCAACGGCTGGTTTTAGATTCCAACTTGTCCGCACTTGTTCTTTTAACGTGTGCAGGACAACCCCAAATCTTCAAGTGTCTCACACTTGGCTTCCTTCCGGTCCAAAGCTCATATGGAGTTTTCGGAACTGATTTGGTTGGAACTCTATTCAGCACGTAGATAGCAGTCTCTAATGCGTATCCCCAAAAGGATGTGGGTAATTCTGAGCGTACGAGAAGTGACCGGACCATGTCCAATAAGGTCCTATTTCTCCTCTCTGAAACACCGTTGAGTTGAGGTGTAGCAGGAGGAGCTAGTTGTGACACTATCCCATTGGCCTTTAAGTAGTCATTGAATTCGTCAGAGAGATACTCGCCACCTCGATCTGATCGAAGGGCCTTAATTTCTCTCCCTAACTGTTTCTCGACTTCCTGTCTGAACTCTTTGAACTTTTCAAATGATTCAGACTTATGTCTCATTAGGTACACGTAACCATATCGTGAAAAATCATCTGTAAAGGTGATGAAGTACACGTGTTGATTCCGTGTCCTAACACTCAGGGGACCACATACATCAGTATGTATTAGGTCAAATGTGCCTGCACATCTTTCAGGCTTGCCGTCAAATGGCCGCTTAGTCATCTTACCTTGGAGGCAAGGTTCACAAGTGGGAAGATTTTCTACGATTAGAAAATCCAAAGGACCATCCTTTACCAGTCTTGTGATTCGGTCGACACTGATGTGGCCAAGTCGGTAATGCCAGAGGCACGTGGGATTTACTGTATCACGAGTCCTTTTCTTGGGATTTTCGACCGACGTAGTTTCGGTTAAGTTAGTTTCCAAAGAAGGATGCAGAACATAGAGACCGTTCTCTAGTTCCCCGCATGCGATGAATTTATTATTCCGTTTAACAGTAATCATATTACTAAAGTAAACAGTATATCCATCAGCACACAATTTTGAAACAGAAATTAAATTCCTTCTCAAGTTCTGTACATAAAGACAATCTTTAAGTACAAGGACTCCTTCTTTAAAAACTAATTCTACGGTTCCTATTGCCGCAGCTGCAACACTTGCAGTTGTTCCCAAGAACAGTGTCACTTCACCTTCACTCAACCTTCTGCTAACTTTGAACCCCTGCAGTGAGTTACACGCATGAGTTGAAGCCCCGGAGTCAACACACCAGGACACAGAAGTAACTAACATATTAGTTTCTATGACACAAGTTTCGATATTACCTTTCTTAGATTCCAGGTAGGTAGGACAGTTCCTCTTCCAGTGGCCGGTCTGCTTGCAGAAGTGACAGACATCAGATGCCTTGTTCTTCTTCTGCTTCTTGGGTTTGGTAGTCTTCTTCTGGGGCTTCTTTGCCTTTCTCTTTCTCTTGCCCGATTTGTTAGCTTCAGCAAGCATAACCACAGGCTCATCCTTCTTGAGTAAATCCTCGGCCCTCTACAACATATTGCTGAGTTCCTGGACGCTGACATTCAGCTTATTCATATTGTAGTTCATAGTGAACGCATTGAAGGAAGAGGGCAAAGAATTTAGGATGGCATCCACTTGCGTGCCAAGATCTAGCCCGGATCCAAGAGCTTCAAGTTCGTTGATGTATCCCATCATCCGAAGACAATGGTCATGAACTTTCTGCCCTTTGGTCATCTGCGCGGTCATGAACAATTTCAGGACCTTCTGTCGAGTAGAACGGTTCTGCTCCTCATACATTGTCCTTAGACTGTCCAATATGTCCTTGGCAAGTTCGATCTGATCGAACTGCCTCTGTATTGAGTTGTCTAATGAGGCAATGACAAAGCAGCGGGCTAGGGAGTTCTTATCCTCCCAATCTTGGTAGTCCCTCCTACGGGCCTCAGAAGCCCTATCACCCGGACGTTCCGGGGCAGGATTTTTCACTACCTTGTCTAACTTTTCAGAAGTTAGGACCAGCATAAGATTTCTGTACCAGTCGGCATAGTTTGGGCCCTTAAGCTTGTTATCGTCTAGAAGCTTTGCAAATTGACCGTTTGCCATTTTCTGATAAAACAGCAAAATCATTAGTCCACAACCTTAGTTTGATTCATGTTTACCTACATAGATATGGCTTTTAATCTATGTTCCATTCCCATTTGTTCATCTCTGAGATTTCCCTCCTATCTCAGTGACGGAGACGACGAAATGTCTCTGGAAATGTGGGAAATCACATGGGGTGCGTGAAGCCAACTGTTTCAGCTGCATAACCCCACCACCTTTCTGTGACGGATCATATCCACTCATCAAATGAGTTTCCCTTTGGCCTCTGTCAGACAAGGTTCAGAGCCGTTTTCAGGTAAACCCTTCTGTCAGTGAGTGCACACCCATCATATTCAGGTTACGCCAAGGTACCGTGAGAGAGTTCCCATTTTCTGGTGAAGCCCCTCCCACATCAGTCTATGACGCCCCTATCATCTTATGAAACACTCTAACAGATCCAACAGCAAATGGATAGCCCAATTTTATGGTGCGTTTCCTCATTACTGATGGACCCGTCATTGTGCTAATGACGGAAGGCCTTTAGAGAGTCCATCATATGGATCTCCCTATCACTTGCATTCATATTTGCTGGAGGGAACAAAATTACGGCCTAGTTCTAATTTAGGTCAAACCAAAGTGGCTCCCACTGACTTTCATAAAGTCAGATTTCTGGTGGGCCTTAATCGGCAAGGGGTTCCGTACGCATCCCTTTTCAGGGTTGTGGGGCCCACCAGGCAAAGAGGGGGGTCATCCAATGACCTTCAGGGACACCATGGCAATGATGTACATTCAGCCATGGTGTGCGCAAGAGCCACTAACGAGTCATCACGGGCCAAGTACTTATGGCCCATGGTCGCAGCACATCAAACATCCAAACATCACATGTAAAGGAGGAATTGATCCAATCAATTAATTGCTGTAAAGCCCATTCAACGGCCCATTTAAAAACCAAGTCATTAACGATTAATGTCCACTAGGTGTATGGGCTGAATCGCAGATAGCAGTTCGGCCCATACAGCTTATCTCACAATAATGGGCTTTTGCAGTTTTAACCCTTTAAAACTGGGCTTTACAGGTGGGCCGAATTAATCCCTGTAATTGAACATCAGATTTGGAACAAAAGTGTGAGACAATTGGACTGAGAACAGCCCCTTTCGAAATCCAGATTCGGTCCAAACAGTTTTGGTCCAATCTAGTCCGAAATGGTCCAAAACTGATTTTCAATTCAAGAATTAATTATTGAATGATCTGAAATTAATAGTTTTGATTTCTAGCAAACACAAAACAATTATGGACTGTTCGCACCACCTGCAAAACAGAGGTTAATCACAAGGGTTGCAGTTTCATAAACTGCAAATCGCAGAAAACGATTTCTCCATCTGCAAATCTCCAGCGCCGTCATCTCCTTCCATCTTCTTTAATCAAGAAAAATAACAGAAATCCTATTTCTATTAATTACATTCTTGATCAAATCCTATACATTCAGTCTAAAAAAAAAAATATTTACAGACCGAATTGAATGAAATAAATAAATAGAAAAGAAAAAGGGTGCGCAGACCATCTGCGCTAAAACTGCACTGCGATCTCCAGGTTTGAACAGTCCATTAAATCAAAATAAATAAAGAACAATTCCAAATAAATTTTGGATTTAATAGAAATTAATTTCAGATCAATCGCCCTTAACAAGAAACAGTTTCTTGAAAAAAAAGAAAACAATCTGCGCAAATCTTGAAAGAACACCTTCTATCCATCTGCGC
This sequence comes from Nelumbo nucifera, assembly GCF_055504915.1. Classification (NCBI taxonomy): domain Eukaryota; kingdom Viridiplantae; phylum Streptophyta; class Magnoliopsida; order Proteales; family Nelumbonaceae; genus Nelumbo; species Nelumbo nucifera. The sequence continues at coordinate 129,787,969 of NC_142649.1, forward strand.
AGGGTCAGATCTGATTTTCTTTTGGTTCAAGATTCAAACCTGTGGCTCTGATACCACTGAAAGAATGGTAGGATCCATCTAATGGACGCCATAAAGGTTGCGGAATGGGTGGGGCGAATTTCAAAAATTTCCTACCTTCTCCCAACTGGGAATCATATTCCCAGAATTTAGAATACAATATTCAAGGATCTACTTGAACCCTAATCAAACCAGATCTGTACCAAAAGATAAATGGGAGGATTATACCTGATCCGGAGAAGCAGTATCTCCCAAAGTTGGTGTTCACGCCCAAAGAATGCTCCAAGATCTGTCCCTGCTGAAGATGACACAGCTGTGGATGGAACAGAACCAGCAGGGTGCGTCCTACACACTGGATCCTTCACAAGAATCCCCTGGATGTACTAAACACTGAATTCTCTCAGTCTTTCTTGCAAGACTGATGTCAAGAACTGGTTTCTTGACTTTCTTTTCTGCAAAGATCAAGTCTTGCAACAATGCAGATGGCGGCGGCAGGAGGAGATTTCCAGAAACGAAAAAGCTGAACTGTTTTCTTTTCTGGAGAGAATGAGATCTAATCTCAATTCGCAGGAACCCTTCTTGCTTACCAAAACCTCTTGGATCGAAATCTGATTTCTCTCTCTTGGTTCATTCGAAAATCTCCTCCCTTTCTTCTTGATTAAGAAATCTCCTGATTAGGAGTTATCCCAATCCAAATCAGTATTTGGATAGGGGATAATCTTAATCCCTTTCCCAGATAGAGTTAGCTTACTCCTGATCTTATCAGGAGGTTACCAGATTCAAATCTGATTTGAATTTGGTCTCTAAGAGTGGATAAGGCTAAGAGCCCAATCCTTTTTGCTAACTTCAATCTCAAATTCGCCCCATTGATGGGTGATCATATCAGCTCACCTCGAAATGGGATTTTGGCCCATTAAGCATTCAGTGTTTAATTAGTTTCCAATCTGCTGCCCAGTTGGGCTTCTTTGTATGGCGTGGGACCCAAGCATTGATCTACACACCAGCCACATGGGTTCGGCCCAGCCTTTAATACAAGGCCCAGCCGAATTCACTGAAAATCTCAATGAACCCCTTGAGTCCATCGTATGAACCCTATGGGCCCAACACTTACATTAAGTGGTCCCTGGGCCAAGCCATCTTATAAAAACCCAGGGACTGTGGGCAGGTGCAAGATTAGCCCATCAGGTATTATCCTAAATGGTCTTACACTTAACCTCTCAGCCCTTAATGATCAAGCACTGCCCGACAAGAGAGGACCTCTCCCTCGGCTGCAAGGAACAGTGCCGCACTCTCCTCTCACATGAAACCATTTTCAAACATTTTGAAACCGTACATATATATGTAAATATATTAATTTTGCAAAAACAAAATTCCAACGATTGAAATCAACTGCCGGCAGTTTGGTTTCCATCAGAGAGAGTGCATTCCCGATCATTACCCTTTGTCCGACAAAGTGGCTGATTCTGTCACTATGACCACCCACTCAGATGAATTCTCAAACTGCCCCAACATACCCAGGTTTTGATCCCCACTAAGGATCTCACTGATTGGCATATCAAAGGCAGGCTGATCCAGCACCTAGTGAAGTGTCATAATCGAGTCTAGGGGTCAGGTGTAACTTTCCAGTTTTGCCCATCTATCTCCAAGGTCCAGGGCAAGACTGGAAATCTGGTCCGGTTCAAGGATTCAAGTAATCCCATGCTGTATGTGCCTCGGGTCTTACCCTGATGGCTGAGACAGGCCATCCCAACACTTGGTGGCACACCAGTATCAGCCTTGGCAGGATAAATCTCCCCAGACTTATCCAACGACTGTGAACATTTAAAACTAACATGAGTCTCTACAAATGTCCAGTTTTAGGGTTTTACACAGAATTAAACCAAACAACATGAATCAAACATGCACTTTATTTATTTCCACTAAATAACAAAAGTACATCAAAATGATTGAAGCTAAGGGCATACAAAACTGTCTAACAGCTTCGGGCAGTTTGGTGTCCACCTCTCATCGGGGTCGGATGTTAGACAAGTTTGGTCCTTCGACCATGATGCCCGAGGGGCTTCAATCCCTCATTACCTACTATAACTTGCCCGGGGAGTACGCCTATTTCATAACTTCGGGTAGCTTTCCTTGGGAACACGGTCCTGATGTGATCGTGATATTCCAGGAGCAGCTCGCCATGGGGCTGCGATTGGCTTTTCATCCCCTCCTTGTCGAAGTCTTGAACCACTTCGGCGTGACGGTTGGCCAGCTTCACCCGATCTCCATTCGAAATTTGGTGGGGACAATCTCCTTATTTTGCGAAGAGAGCTTTCCTTTGGACTTGGAGATTTTTTCTTCAATCTTGACGCTTAAGAAGCAAGCGAGTCCCCTCTCCAGGCGTAGGCGGGCATACTACCTGTCTCCTCGCCCGGGCTTTATGCTTTTACATGAACTCCCCAACAAGGTCCCAGCATGGAAGCGGGACTATTTCGGGGTGCGAAGTGTGCTGGGGTGGCCGTTTCAGACCGGGTGGGGGATGGCCGCTCCTGACTCCGGGGTCACGCTTGACAAAGAGACGGCGAAGGGCCTCTGGCAATGGGTGCGGCTTGGGCTGAAGTGTCAACAGTATCTGACGGAGGCCAAGCTCATTCCAGTCGGCCTGAGCTCGGGTAGGTTCTTTACTTAGAGATTCTGTCTTGCTGTTTTTCTTGCTTTTTACTGATGGAGAACTTCTTTTCGCAGGTGTGATGGATTCTTGAGGGACCCGGGGTGGGCACTTGTTTCAAGGCATGAAGAGGAGAAAGTGGGTTGCCAAGCAAACTCGCGCCGAGATGCCCCGGGATGCGGAGCCCGAGGTGTCGGACTATCCGCCAGAAGATCTGCCCAGGGAGCCCGAGATGGTGTTAGACAGTTTTGTATGCCCTTAGCTTCAATCATTTTGATGTACTTTTGTTATTTAGTGGAAATAAATAAAGTGCATGTTTGATTCATGTTGTTTGGTTTAATTCTGCGTAAAACCCTAAAACTGGACATTTGTAGAGACTCATGTTAGTTTTAAATGTTCACAACCGTTGGATAAGTCTGGGGAGATTTATCCTGCCAAGGCTGATACTGGTGTGCCACCAAGTGTTGGGATGGCCTGTCTCAGCCATCAGGGTAAGACCCGAGGCACATACAGCATGGGATTACTTGAATCCTTGAACCGGACCAGATTTCCAGTCTTGCCCTGGACCTTGGAGATAGATGGGCAAAACTGGAAAGTTGCACCTGACCCCTAGACTCGATTATGACACTTCACTAGGTGCTGGATCAGCCTGCCTTTGATATGCCAATCAGTGAGATCCTTAGTGGGGATCAAAACCTGGGTATGTTGGGGCAGTTTGAGAATTCATCTGAGTGGGTGGTCATAGTGACAGAATCAGCCACTTTGTCGGACAAAGGGTAATGATCGGGAATGCACTCTCTCTGATGGAAACCAAACTGCCGGCAGTTGATTTCAATCGTTGGAATTTTGTTTTTGCAAAATTAATATATTTACATATATATGTACGGTTTCAAAATGTTTGCAAATGGTTTTAATTCACGGGATCCATGTGAGAGGAGAGTGCGGCACTGTTCCTTGCAGCCGAGGGAGAGGTCCTCTCTTGTCGGGCAGTGCTTGATCATTAAGGGCTGAGGGGTTAAGTGTAAGACCATTTAGGATAATACCTGATGGGCTAATCTTGCACCTGCCCACAGTCCCTGGGTTTTTATAAGATGGCTTGGCCCAGGGACCACTTAATGTAAGTGTTGGGCCCATAGGGTTCATACGATGGACTCAAGGGGTTCATTGAGATTTTCAGTGAATTTGGCTGGGCCTTGTATTAAAGGCTGGGCCGAACCCATGTGGCTGGTGTGTAGATCAATGCTTGGGTCCCACGCCATACAAAGAAGCCCAACTGGGCAGCAGATTGGAAACTAATTAAACACTGAATACTTAATGGGCCAAAAGCCCATTTCGAAGTGGGCTGATATGATCACCCATCAATGGGGCGAATTTGAGATAGAAGTTAGCAAAAAGGATTGGGCTCTTAGCCTTATCCACTCTTAGAGACCAAATTCAAATCAGATTTGAATCTGGTAACCTCCTGATAAGATCAGGAGTAAGCTAACTCTATCTGGGAAAGGGATTAAGATTATCCTCTATCCAAATACTGATTTGGATTGGGATAACTCCTAATTAGGAGATTTCTTAATCAAGAAGAAAAGAGAGGAGATTTTCGAATGAACCAAGACAGGGAAATCAGATTTCGATCCAAGAGGTTCTGGTAAGCAAGAAAGGTTCCTGCGAATTGAGATTAGATCTCATTCTCTCCAGAAAAGAAAACAGTTCAGCCTTTTCGTTTCTGGAAATCTCCTCCTGCCGCCGCCATCTGCATTGTTGCAAGATTTGATCTTTGCAGAAAAGAAAGTCAAGAAACCAGTTCTTGACATCAGTCTTGCAAGAAAGACTGAAAGAATTCAGTGTTTAGTACATCCAGGGGGTTCTTGTGAAGGATCCAGTGTGTAGGACGCACCCTGCTGGTTCTGTTCCATCCACAGCTGTGTCATCTTCAGCAGGGACAGATCTTGGAGCATTCTTTGGGCGTGAACACCAACTTTGGGAGATACTGCTTCTCCGGATCAGGTATAATCCTCCCATTTATCTTTTGGTACAGATCTGGTTTGATTAGGGTTCAAGTAGATCCTTGAATATTGTAGTCTAAATTCAGGGAATATGATTCCCAGTTGGGAGAAGGTAGGAAATTTTTGAAATTCGCCCCACCCATTCCGCAACCTTTATGGCGTCCATTAGATGGATCCTACCATTCTTTCAGTGGTATCAGAGCCACAGGTTCGAATCTTGAACCAAAAGAAAATCAGATCTGACCCTGCGCAGATGGATAGAAGGTGTTCTTTCAAGATTTGCGCAGATTGTTTTCTTTTTTTTCAAGAAACTGTTTCTTGTAAAGGGCGATTGATCTGAAATTAATTTCTATTAAATCCAAAATTTATTTGGAATTGTTCTTTATTTATTTTGATTTAATGGACTGTTCAAACCTGGAGATCGCAGTGCAGTTTTAGCGCAGATGGTCTGCGCACCCTTTTTCTTTTCTATTTATTTATTTCATTCAATTCGGTCTGTAAATAATTTTTTTTTTTATTTTTTAGACTGAATGTATAGGATTTGATCAAGAATGTAATTAATAGAAATAGGATTTCTGTTATTTTTCTTGATTAAAGAAGATGGAAGAAGATGGCGGCGCAGGAGATTTGCAGATGGAGAAATCGTTTTCTGCGATTTGCAGTGTATGAAACTGCAACCCTTGTGATTAACCTCTGTTTTGGAGGTGGTGCGAACAATCCATAATTGTTTTGTGTTTGCTAGAAATCAAAACTATTAATTTCAGATCATTCAATAATTAATTCTTGAATTGAAAATCAGTTTTGGACCATTTCGGACTAGATTGGACCAAAACTGTTTGGACCGAATCTGGGTTTCGAAAGGGGCTGTTCTCAGACCAATTGTCTCACACTTTTGTTCCAAATCTGATGTTCAATTACAGGGATTAATTCGGCCCACCTGTAAAGCCCAGTTTTAAAGGGTTAAAACTGCAAAAGCCCATTATTGTGAGATAAGCTGTATGGGCCGAACTGCTATCTGCGATTCAGCCCATACACCTAGTGGACATTAATCGTTAATGACTTGGTTTTTAAATGGGCCGTTGAATGGGCTTTACAGCAATTAATTGATTGGATCAATTCCTCCTTTACATGTGATGTTTGGATGTTTGATGTGCTGCGACCATGGGCCATAAGTACTTGGCCCGTGATGACTCGTTAGTGGCTCTTGCGCACACCATGGCTGAATGCACATCATTGCCATGGTGTCCCTGAAGGTCATTGGATGACCCCCTCTTTGCCTGGTGGGCCCCACAACCCTGAAAAGGGATGCGTACGGAACCCCTAGCCGATGAAGGCCCACCAGAAATCTGACTTTATGAAAGTCAGTGGGAGCCACTTTGGTTTGACCTAAATTAGAACTAGGCCGTGATTTTGTTCCCTCCAGCAAATATGAATGCAAGTGATAGGGAGATCCATATGATGGACTCTCTAAAGGCCTTCCGTCATTAGCACAATGATGGGTCCATCAGTAATGAGGAAACGCACCATAAAATTGGGCTATCCATTTGCTGTTGGATCTGTTAGAGTGTTTCATAAGATGATAGGGGCGTCATAGACCGATGTGGGAGGGGCTTCACCAGAAAATGGGAACTCTCTCACGGTACCTTGGCGTAACCTGAATATGATGGGTGTGCACTCACTGACAGAAGGGTTTACCTGAAAACGGCTCTGAACCTTGTCTGACAGAGGCCAAAGGGAAACTCATTTGATGAGTGGATATGATCCGTCACAGAAAGGTGGTGGGGTTATGCAGCTGAAACAGTTGGATTCACGCACCCCATGTGATTTCCCACATTTCCAGAGACATTTCGTCGTCTCCGTCACTGAGATAGGAGGGAAATCTCAGAGATGAACAAATGGGAATGGAACATAGATTAAAAGCCATATCTATGTAGGTAAACATGAATCAAACTAAGGTTGTGGACTAATGATTTTGCTGTTTTATCAGAAAATGGCAAACGATCAATTTGCAAAGCTTCTACACGATAACAAGCTTAAGGGCCCAAACTATGCCGACTGGTACAGAAATCTTATGCTGGTCCTAACTTCTGAAAAGTTAGACAAGGTAGTGAAAAATCCTGCCCCGGAACGTCCGGGTGATAGGGCTTCTGAGGCCCGTAGGAGGGACTACCAAGATTGGGAGGATAAGAACTCCCTAGCCCGCTGCTTTGTCATTGCCTCATTAGACAACTCAATACAGAGGCAGTTCGATCAGATCGAACTTGCCAAGGACATATTGGACAGTCTAAAGACAATGTATGAGGAGCAGAACCGTTCTACTCGACAGAAGGTCCTGAAATTGTTCATGACCGCGCAGATGACCAAAGGGCAGAAAGTTCATGACCATTGTCTTCGGATGATGGGATACATCAACGAACTTGAAGCTCTTGGATCCGGGCTAGATCTTGGCACGCAAGTGGATGCCATCCTAAATTCTTTGCCCTCTTCCTTCAATGCGTTCACTATGAACTACAATATGAATAAGCTGAATGTCAGCGTCCAGGAACTCAGCAATATGTTGCAGAGGGCCGAGGATTTACTCAAGAAGGATGAGCCTGTGGTTATGCTTGCTGAAGCTAACAAATCGGGCAAGAGAAAGAGAAAGGCAAAGAAGCCCCAGAAGAAGACTACCAAACCCAAGAAGCAGAAGAAGAACAAGGCATCTGATGTCTGTCACTTCTGCAAGCAGACCGGCCACTGGAAGAGGAACTGTCCTACCTACCTGGAATCTAAGAAAGGTAATATCGAAACTTGTGTCATAGAAACTAATATGTTAGTTACTTCTGTGTCCTGGTGTGTTGACTCCGGGGCTTCAACTCATGCGTGTAACTCACTACAGGGGTTCAAAGTTAGCAGAAGGTTGAGTGAAGGTGAAGTGACACTGTTCTTGGGAACAACTGCAAGTGTTGCAGCTGCGGCAATAGGAACCGTAGAATTAGTTTTTAAAGAAGGAGTCCTTGTACTTAAAGATTGTCTTTATGTACAGAACTTGAGAAGGAATTTAATTTCTGTTTCAAAATTGTGTGCTGATGGATATACTGTTTACTTTAGTAATATGATTACTGTTAAACGGAATAATAAATTCATCGCATGCGGGGAGCTAGAGAACGGTCTCTATGTTCTGCATCCTTCTTTGGAAACTAACTTAACCGAAACTACGTCGGTCGAAAATCCCAAGAAAAGGACTCGTGATACAATAAATCCCACGTGCCTCTGGCATTACCGACTTGGCCACATCGGTGTCGACCGAATCACAAGACTGGTAAAGGATGGTCCTTTGGATTTTCTAACCGTAGAAAATCTTCCCACTTGTGAACCTTGCCTCCAAGGTAAGATGACTAAGCGGCCATTTGACGGTAAACCTGAAAGATGTGCAGGCACACTTGACCTAATACATACTGATGTATGTGGTCCCCTGAGTGTTAGGACACGGAATCAACACGTGTACTTCATCACCTTTACAGATGATTTTTCACGATATGGTTACGTGTACCTAATGAGACATAAGTCTGAATCATTTGAAAAGTTCAAAGAGTTCAGACAGGAAGTCGAGAAACAGTTAGGGAGAGAAATTAAGGCCCTTCGATCAGATCGAGGTGGCGAGTATCTCTCTGACGAATTCAGGGACTACTTAAAGGCCAATGGGATAGTGTCACAACTAGCTCCTCCTGCTACACCTCAACTCAACGGTGTTTCAGAGAGGAGAAATAGGGCCTTGTTGGACATGGTCCGGTCACTTCTCGTACGCTCAGAATTACCCACATCATTTTGGGGATACGCATTAGAGACTGCTATCTACGTGCTGAATAGGGTTCCAACCAAATCAGTTCCGAAAACTCCATATGAGCTTTGGACCAGAAGGAAGCCAAGTGTGAGACACTTGAAGATTTGGGGTTGTCCTGCACACGTTAAAAGAACAAGTGCGGACAAGTTGGAATCTAAAACCAGCCGTTGCCTGTTTATAGGCTACCCAAAGGATTCGGTGGGTTATCTATTCTATGACCCAAGTGAGCAGAAAGTGTTCTGCAGTCGAAACGCCCGATTCTTAGAATCCGATTACATCCTGGACACCCATCGTCAGGAAATAGTTCTTGATGAGGAGAGCTCAGGAGCAGTGGGAGATGACCCACAAGTTCCCGGTAATGACCAACCTAGAAGGTCCACCCGGGTATCCAGACCACCAGTCCGATATGGTTATGACCAGGATAGTTACCTGGTGGAAGCCTTGACTAGTGAAGAGGATCCCGTGTCTTACGCGGAAGCTATGTTAGACATAGACTCCCAGAAGTGGGTGGAGGCCATGAGAGCCGAGATGGACTCAATGGAGACCAATGGAGTCTGGACTCTAGTGGATCCGCCCTCCGGGGTAAAAGCAATTGGTTGCAAATGGATCTACAAGAGGAAGAAGGGCCCCGATGGCAGGATTGAGACCTTTAAAGCTCGTTTGGTGGCGAAAGGGTATACTCAGAAAGAAGGCATCGACTATGAGGAAACCTTTTCACCGGTGGCCATGCTTAAATCCATGGCAGGGGGCCCTTATGCTGAGACTACTTACACAGGGGCTCCTACATACTCCGGGTCTGCTCATACGCGAGCTGGGCCTTCGGGCTTGGCGGCCCCAGGGGATTTCAGGAGTGTGCTGTCGCCGACCCATGCTCTTCAAAAGAGTAAGGAGGCTATTTTCCCCGAGGAGGTCGCGGCGTGGACTGATCTCCCTCTGCATCAAGTGGCCTGTCGTGCCATTACCCATGCCATGGTGGTAAGTGTTCTCCCTTTTTTAGAGCTCTTTGGCTTTCGTTTTGTTGGTTCTTTTGATCACTCAGTTCCTTTTGGTAGGTGAATTCTTCTATTCACACCTTGGCGGCTCAGGTGGAGAAGATCTCGAGGCAGGCGCGAGCTGCCGAAGAGGCTCGTCGCGCTATCGAGGAGGCTGCTCATGTTTCCCGAATCAGGCAGGCGAGGTCTCAGAGAGATGCCGAGGCCATGGGAGTGGTGGTGAAACACATGGCGGACTTGAGGCTGGATCTGCAGCATCAGGTCGAGTACCTTCAGGAGGACATCAGGGAGAGGACGCAAATCTTTTCTCAAGGTATCGAAGATGCCAAGAAGAAGGCTGTCGATGAGTACATTGCTTCGTCGGGCTTTGATGATTTGATGGTGGATTCATACAAGAGGGGTTTTAAACTAAGTCGGTGGATGATTCGGAATACGTACCCCGAGCTCGATATTAGCGTCATATCCACTTTGCGCATAACTCAGGAGATGGCCAATGCTGCTGACGGTGAGCCAGACTCCGAGGGCGAGGCGGGGCCTTCGGGTATTGTTGAAGTGCCTTCTGATAATGAAGAAATAGCTCCGGGCTTGTAAATTTTTTTTTTAAATGTACTACCTTACTTTTGAAATGGAATGACTTTTGGTTAAGTGTTGGTTGTTCTTTCTCCCGATCTGAGCATATTTTGCCGAACTAATCATACGTCCGATCTGTTTTCTGTCCGGGCTACCGCACTCGCACGGCCTGCTTTGGTGGTGATTTTATCCACTTTGCTTGGCGGTCTATAGGTAGTATCGCCTTAGGTTGACGATGTTCCATGCTCGGGGTACTTGCTTACCCTCTAAGGTTTCGAGCTCGTATGACCCCCCGAGTGCATTCTTTACTCTGTAGGGTCCTTCCCAATTTGGTCTGAGTTTTCCCACGCCGGGTCCGGGTACCATGATCTTACGGAGAACCAGGTCGTCGACGCGGAATCTCCTCTTCTTTACTCTGGCGTTATAGTACCGAGCTACCTTTTGTTGGTAGGTCGCAGTTCGGATGTGCGCGAGGTCTCTTACCTCATCCAGTAGGTCAAGGTTGGTGCGTAACTCGTCTCCGTTTGTCTGCTCGTCGTATGCTTCTAGTCGTAGTGTAGGTAATTCGATTTCTGCCAGAATTACCGCTTCGGTGCCGTAGGTGAGGTTAAAGGGGGTCTCTCCCGTAGCGGTTTTTTCCATGGTTCGGTGAGCCCACAAGACACTTGGTAGCTCGTCCGCCCACAACCCTTTAGCTTGGTCTATTCGTGCTTTCAGTCCACGGAGGATGGCTCTGTTCATTACTTCTGTTTGACTGTTTGCCTGCGGGTGTGCGACCGACGTGAAGTTCTGACGAATTCCCATACTTTGGCACCATTCTTGGAACTTGATATCCTCAAATTGTTTGCCGTTGTCGGAGATCAGTACCCGAAGTAGCCCGAAGCGACCTACTATGTTCTTCCAAAAGAAGTTCTGTATGTTTCGGGCTGTAACTGTTGCCAGGGGTTCAGCTTCTATCCACTTTGTGAAGTAATCTACTGCCACCAGTAGGAACTTTCTCCCACCTGTTGCTGGCGGGAATGGCCCCAGAAGGTCGATGCCCCATTGTGCAAAAGACCATGGACTGGTGAGGTACTTGAGGTCGACAGCAGGCTGATGGTGGATATTGGCATGCTTCTGACACTTGTCGCATTTTCTGACGAGCTCGATGGCCTCTGCCTTCATCGTTGGCCAGTAGTATCCTTGTCGAAGTGCCTTTTGAGCGAGGGCTCTGCCCCCCAGGTGTCCGCCGCATAAGCCTTCATGAGTGTCGCGGAGTACGAGCTCGGCTTCGGCAGGTCGCAAGCAACGCAAGTAGGGGAGCGCGTAGGATTGTCGGTACAACCGTTCATCTATTATGACGTATTTGGCTGCCTGGCGCTGCACCCTTTTGGCTGCATTGCGGTCTGTAGGGAGGGTTCCATCAAGCAGGAAGCTCATGAGTGGGTCGATCCAGCTCGGCTCTGCTTCAAGGATGGGAGCGACCTCTTCTGCCCCATCGAGAATGCTGAGCCGAGGTAAGTCCTCTATGTATACAGTTCTCATGGCGTTGTGACTCGTGCTGGCTAGCCGGGACAGGGCATCGGCCTCAGTGTTCTCTGACCTCGGGATTTGCCTGATGAAGTGTTACTGGAAGTTGAGCAGAGCCTCCTTTACTTTTGCCAAGTATGCAATCATAGTGAGCTCGCGTGCTTTGTACTCGCCTGTAACTTGGTTAACCACGAGCTGGGAATCACTGCAGATAACTACGTGCTTTGCTCCGACCTTGTGTGCTAGGTTCAGCCCGGCTATCAGTGCCTCGTACTCCGCCTCATTGTTGGATGCCGCGAACTCAAAGCGTAGTGTGTATTCCAATTTTGTTTCGCTCGGGCCGCGTAGCACTATTCCAGTCCCGCTGCCCTACTGGTTCGAGGAGCCATCTACGTGAAGGATCCAGGGCTCTTCATCCCAGTTCGCGTTTGGCCTAACCATGAGAGATGCTACACTGGCTGCTACTTCACGGGGTTTGGACTCTATTGGTTTAGGAGCTCCGAGCTCGCCCGAATTGGGGATCTCGGGTTCGACTAGCTCAGGGGCTTCGAGGCTAAACGTGCACTCGGCGATAAAATCTGCCAAGGCTTGGGCCTTAATAGCAGTTCTTGGCTTGTACTGCAGGTCATACTCGCTGAGATCGATGGCCCATTTCATCAGTCAATCGGAAACCTCGGGTTTGAGTAAAACTTGCCTCAAAGGTTTGTTAGTCAGGACGATGACGGTGTGAGCCTGGAAGTACGGGCGGAGTTTCCGAGCTGCTATCACCAGTGCATATGCTAGCTTTTCTATCTGCGGGTACCTTGTCTCTGCTCCCTACAAAATTTTACTAACATAATAGATGGGTCGCTGGACCCGGTCTGCTTCTTTTATTAGTACCGAACTGACCACCTCGTCGCTTTCCGAGAGGTACAGTTCTAAGACTTCGCCCTCCTCAGGCCGGGCTAAGGTTGGCACACTAGCTAGGTAACTTTTTAGCTCGTCAAATGCGAGCTGGCAGTCTTGGGTCCATTTGAACCCTTTGCCTTTGATTGCTTTGAAGAAGGATAGACAGCGGTCTGCTGATTTGGACATGAAGTGGCTATGCGGCCGTTTAGCCTCTGAACTTCTTTTACTTTCCGGGGTGGTCTCATATCTAGGATGGCTATTATCTTGTCCAGGTTGGCCTCAATACCGCGCCGGTTGACAATGTACCCTAGGAATTTGCCCGAGGTGACACCGAAGACACATTTGTTGGGGTTCAGCTTCATGCTAAATTGACGCAGGATTTGGAAGACAGAATCTAAGTCTTGTATTAATTCTTGTGAAAACTGTGTCTTGATGACCATGTCACCTACATAACATTTTATCTTCGTGCCAATTAAGGGCCGAAACAGGCCGCTCATTCCTGGCCTTGCTCCGCAAGCCGCTCCAGTTCGAGGTCGTCGGCCACCTTGGTTTTTCCCTTTAGGGCGGCAACATAACACTTGCGGGACTCGAGCTGGTCGCCCCGCGCTACCCTCACACCGAAGTCTGTAGGGAACTTCATGGCCAAATAGTAGGTGGAGACCACCGCCCGCAGGATATGCGTGATTGGCCGCCCTATTATGGCATTGTATGGGGAGGGGGTCGCGACCACCAGGAAATCATGGTTGAGTCTGACCGCACAAGGCCATGTGCCGACTTCCACAAGTACTGTTATTTTTCCGAGGGGCCTGACTTCCTCTCCGCTGAAACCCACCAGAGGAGTGTTCGCGGGCTTCACCTCGCTCCTCTGTAACTGTAGCTGGTCAAATGCTGATTTGAAGAGGATGTCCGTTGAGCTGCCCAAATCTACGAGTACGCGTCTGACCTCGAAGTCACTAATCCTTAATTTAATGACGAGCGCGTCATCGTGGGGGTAGTGGACCCCTCGCGCATCGTCTTCCATGAAGAAGATTGGTTCTTTGGTCTTCGGTCTTTTTGGGGGGTTCCGTTCCTCGAGGGCGTCTTCGTGAACTGAAGTCTGGGCTGCTACCGAGGTGCACCCTGCTACCACCGAACCTCCCACAATTACATGGATGGTTCCCCGAACTGGCCTCTCTTCCGGAGGCTGTCGCTGCAACGGTTCGACAGGTTTGCTGCTAGATTCGGGGGCATCCTTTTCGTGCTCCCCTTGCCGACCTGCCTTATTGTTTTTATTGTTATGCTGTACACAATTTCTTAAGTATCCGCGACGGATAAGCCCCTCTATCTCGTCCCAGAGATTACTACACTATTCGGTACTATGACCGTGGTCTCTATGGAAACTACAATACAAATTCTTATTTCTCTCGTTCGGATTTCCCTTTAGGCGAGGTGGCCACTTAACGTATGGGGCGTCCTTGATTGTCATTAAGATCTCGGTCCGCCTCGCGTTTAACGGCGTGTAATCCGTCCAAACTGCTAGGGGAGCCCGGACTGACTGGTTCGGCTTCGGCTCTCGAGCCGGGTTTTTTCTGTCGACTGGGTTGGATGGCTCGCCTTCCCTCTTTTTTTTCTCATTCTCGCTTTCGGTTCGTTGGTTGATTTCTTCCTCTGTCCTCATGAACTTGTCCGCGAGCTTGAGGAATTCGGCCACGGTTGCGGGCTGGTTAGCTACCATGTGCCACTTAAACTCTTTGTGCGTTACTCCTCTCTCGGTCGCCTCAAGCTGCACCGCGGTATCTATAAGCATGCTTCATTGAATCGCTTGATGTAGCCCCGGATGGATTCTCCTTCCCTCTGGACTACTTTTAAGATGCTTTCCTCTGTTCTGGGGCACCGTTTGCTGGTGACAAAGTGTGCGGTGAAGACCTGCACGAACTGGGCCCAGCATTTTATCGACCCGGGGGCCAAGTTCCTGTACCAAGTGCGGTCTACCCCCTTGAAGGTGGTGGTGAAGGCCACGCACATGCACGATTCACTGGCCCTGGCGAGGTGCATTTGGGACTGGAAAGCGTCAACGTTGTCGTTGGGGTCGAAGGACCCATCATACTTGTCCAAAGGTGGGAGCTTGAAATCCCTGGGCAAGGGGACCGCTAGGAGTTCTGACGCGAGGGGGAAAAAACTGAGAGAATCGGGGCAGCTCCTACCTCGTTCGAGCTCGTCTATTCCTTGCCTCTGAGCTCTGACAGGACACAGGTGGCAGTTCGGCGACTTCACCGGCGCTTTCGTTGTTGAGTGGACCTAGTACTGGCACTGCTGGCCTCTGGGTTGCCGAGCTCGATGGGCCCGGAATGCTGGTAGTCTGCTGCCAGGGCACCGAATCGGTTTTCCGTGAGCGGGAACTCGGGCTTGGAGCGCCGAGGTGCCGATCTTGCGGGCGAGGTTCCTGACCCGCCTGCGAGCTGCGAGGCGGGGATGATTTTTCTCTCTCTTCATCCTGGGGACGAGGCCTGGCTGTTAGGGGGGTTTTGGGGTCGGGAGGCCTTTCCCTGGTGGGGGCGTCCATCCTGTGGGGAGGCCTTAACCAGCCTCAGAGCAGGGTGCCGAGGTGGAAGTGGTGGTTGGTTCAGCGGCAGTTGGGGGAACTGGTGTTGATAGTGATACTGAGAGATGTTGTGTAGTACTTGGTGCTGATGAAGCTGGTGTTGCTGGAACTGTTGCATTTGGTCTTGCATTGCCTGCATGCACTGCATCAGGTCGTCCAACCGGTTTTGGCTGGCTGCCAGGGGGACAACAGTTGGTTCAGTGAAGGTTGTCTCAATAGGGGGAGGAAAGGGGATGCTCATGGCGGGAAGGTTTACAGGCGCCACTGCTTGTGGCACATTCAAGCTGGGGATCCCATCCACCGAGAGGGGGATGGTGAACTGTCCAACGCACACCACGGGGACTTGAAGTTGTTCCCCGGTGGTGTTTGTCTCTGTGCCACGTCCGGCGTTGCTGGAAGAAGCCATGAGTGTTGGGTTTTTTTGAAGGAAAGAGGTTATGAGAGTTTGGAGGGAGGCTTTTTGAAGCGGCCACAGACGGCGCCAATTGATGGTGCGCAATCCGGCCGGTCTTAGTTGTCAACAACCTTGCCTCTGAACTGAGCAGCAGGGAACCTGAAATGGAGAAATGAGGAAGCTCCGGGGGGAACCCGGTGTAAAGGCTCCGAAGCTCAAGTTAGAATCCTTCAAAGGCGAGATAAAACCAGATAGCGCAAAGTTTAAATACCATGTTCTTGGGGGGTAGAGAGCCTTTTATAACCACCTCGCGCACTCACTCCTAGGCTTCTACCAGGTCGGGTATGATTACTTCCGTGCTTCTGCCAGTTTGGGTGTCATCACCTCTGCTGGGGCAGAACCGCCTTTGCTCTTTTTGTCGGAGCCGTCTCTGTAACTGGAGATGGTGGTGGCAGGTGGCCGTTGAAGTGTGGCTGTCAAGCGTCAGATCCCAAGTCAGTCAGGTGCGCTGCCCCTGGATACGGACTCCTTCGGTGTCAGGTATGGTGTTCTGGAGGCGAAGTGCTGGAGCGGTGTGCGAGGCGAAGTCGTGAGTTCGGATAGGGGAGTGTCCCGAACTGCCTTGAGGCGGGCCAGTTCGGGTCACTGCTTTGTGTGGCTCGGGGTTAAAGGAAGAGTTCGGGCTCTTCATAGGGAGTTCGAGCTCTTAGTAGGGAGGTCGGGCTCCTCGTAGGGAGTTCGGGCTCCTCGAAGGGAGTTTGGTCTCCTCGAGGGGAGTTCGGACTGCTGGTTTCATCCCTTTGGTGTTTGCACCCTGGGTACGTTGCTTTAAGTGCTGAGCTACTTGTTTTTTGCCACGTGGCGTGATTGCGAGGTCGGGCCAAATCTTCCTTCATCAATGTTCATTACAGATATGGCTTTTAATCTATGTTCCATTCCCATTTATTCATCTCTGAGATTTCCCTCCCATCTCAGCGACGGAGACTACGAGTTGTCTCTAGAAATGTGGGAAATCACATAGGGTGCATGGAGCCAACTGTTTCAGCTGCATAACCCCACCACCTTTCTGTGAAGGATCATATCCACTCATCATATGAGCTTTCTCTTTTGGCCTCTGTCAGACAAGGTTCAGAGCCGTTTTCAGGTAAACCTTTATGTCTAGTGAGTTCTTACCCATCATATTCGTGAACACCAAGGTACCGTGAGAGAGTTCCCATTTTCTGATGAAGCCCCTCCCACATCGGTCTATGATGCCCCTATCATCTTATGAAACACTCAGACAAGCCCAACAGCAAATGGATAGCCCATTTTCTGGTGCGTTTCCACATTACTGAAGGGCCCATCCTCATGCTAATGATGGAAGGCCTTTAGAGAGTTCATCATATGAATCTCTCTATCACATGCACTCATATTAGCTGGAGGGAACAGTAAATTACGCCCTAGTTTGATCTAGGTCAAACCCAAGTGGCTCCCACTGACTTTCATAAAGCCAGATTTCGGTGGGCCCAAATCGGCTAGGGTTCCGCACATATCCTCTCCAGGAGGTGTGGGGCCCACCACTGAGGGAGGTCATCCAATGACCAAAAGGGACACCATGGCAATGATGTGCATTCAGCAATGGTGTGCGCAAGAGCCATTGTCGAAACTGCATGGACCAAATTCTTATGGTCCATGCTCGATGCACATCACACATCCATACATCACATGCAAGGATAAATTGATCCAATCAATTAAATATCTGTAAAGCCCATTTGAAGCCCATTTTAATCCATAATATTAACCATTAATATTATCTAGGTATATGGGTTGAATTAAGGTTGATCAGTTCGGCCCATATAGCTTTATCTGCGAAGTGCGCTTTTAGTAGTTTTAACAACTTAAAACTGGGCCTTTACAGGTTGGACCGAATTAAACATTTAATTAATTATCAATCCTTAGGCCCATTAGTGGGAAAAATAGGACTGGCATTCAGCCTTGATCGAACCCTAGATTCGGTCCAACCAGTTTGGACCAATCTGGTTCGAATGGGTCTAGGGTTTGATCTTTAATTAAAGATTTAATTCAAGAATTAATCTGAAATTAATTACTGATAAAAGATCAAGCAAGAATCAGTCAGATTGGGCTATTCAGACATTCCATCCTGCAAAATAGAGGTTAGATCCCAGTTTGTAGTTTCTCAAACTACAAATCGCTGATAGCGATTTTCCCATCTATGAAATCTCCTTCCTGCGCCGCCAGCTTTGATCCAAAATAAAATAAATAGAAATCCTAATTTTCTATTAATATTACATCAGATCGAATCCTATACATTCAGTCCATAATGAATGAATAGAAACCGCAAATCGCAGGTTCACTGCGCCAATCAAGATTTCAATCTCTAGTTGTACGAATAGCCCATAAATCAAGATCCAGCACATGGACGCCCAAAAGTTGCGGATTAGGGTGGGCGAATTTCAAAAATTTCTCTCCCTTCAACTGGGCATCGTATTCCCTATTTTAGAAAAATCATATTTTTCAAATATCAATCTTGAACCATACGAATCAGATTTGAAACGAAACAGTGGGAGAGGGATATACCTGATACAGAAAAATAGTATATCTCAATGGAGGTGTTCACGCCCAAAGAAGATCACCAAAAACTGCTCCCACTGAAGATGACATAATGGATGGAGGAGCAAAATTAGCAGGGTCCGTCCCACGAACCAAATTCTTCAGCAAGAATCCAATGGAGGCAGTGAGCACAACTTCCTATTAGCCTTTCAGTAAAGACTGATATCAAGATCCAATCTTTACTACTCCTACAATGTTGGAGAACGAACTAGCAGTATGGCGGCGGCAGGAAGGGATCATGGGGAGAAGGCGCAGTCACACTGTGTATTCTTCTCTCTGTAATTCAAGATCTAGTACCTCTGGAACTTCTGGGGTGATCTTGATGGTTCGTCCCCTCCTGCTTTTATAGGCTCAAAGAGATCAGCTCCTAATCCTATTAGGAGTTTCCTAACTCAGATCATAATCTGAATTTGGACTATCTTTAAGTGATAAGGATAAAACCCTTATCTTATCTACAGATTAGATCAGCATTCTCCTGATCTTATCAGGAGGTTTCCATATCTGAATTCAGATCTGGTCTCTCTGAGTGGATAGAGTAGGACTCTATCCTATCAGGTGATTTAATCCCAGACCCGCCCCTAATTAAAACAGGCTAGTTCGAAATGGGCTTTAGGCCCAATAAGTCTATGTGCTCAAATTGATTCAAAACTGCTGCCCAGTTGGGCTTCTTTGTATGGCGTGGATCCCAAGCATTGATCTACACATCAGCCACATGGGTTTGGCCCAGACTTTGTTACAAGGCCTGGCCGAATACACTGTTGCGGATAGTGCACCCCCTGAAACCCATCACATGGGCTTCTATTGGGCCCAACACTTACATTAAGTGGTCCCTGGGCCTACCCACCTTATAAAAACCCAGGGACTGTGGGCAGATGCAAGATTAGCCCATCAGGCATTTCCCTCAAAGGCCTTACACTTAACCTCTTAGCCCATAATGATCAAACACTGCCCGACAAGAGAGGACCTCTCCCTCGGCTGCAAGGAACAGTGTTGCACTCTCTGCTTATGTGGATCCCAGGAATTAAAACCTCTTGCAAACATTTTAGAAACCGTAACATATATACTTTTATATATCTCATATAAAATATATTTTGCAAAACAAATCTCAACGATTGAAATCGGCTGCCAGCAGTCTTGGTTTCCATCAGAGAGAGTGCATCCCCGATCATTACCTTTGTCCGACAAAGGGGCTGATCCTGTCACTATGATCACCCACTCAGATGAATTCTCAGACTGTCCCAACATACCCAGGTTTTGACCCCCGCTAAGGATCTCAATGATTGGTACATCAAAGACAGCCCAATCCGACACCTAGTGAGTATCATAATTGAGTCTAGGGGTCAGGTGTAACTTTCCAATTTTGGCCATTAATCTCTAAGGTCTAGGTTAATACTGGAAATCTGGTCCGGTTCAAAGATTCAATTAATCCTACACTGCATGTGCCTTGGGTATCACCCTGGCGGCTGAGACAGGCCACCCCAACCGACTTGGTGGCACATCAGTGTCAGCCTTATTAGGATAGGTCTGCCTAGACCGACCCACTGGCTGTGAACATTCTAAACTAACACGTGTCTCATTAAGTGTCCAGTTTAAGGGTATAACACAGAAACAAACCACAAGAACATGAATCAAATATGCACTTTATTCATTTACAATAAACGTCAAAAGTACATCATTCTGATTGAAGCTAAGGGCATACAAAGACTGTCTAACACATTTAACCATTCATCACACTAAGATTTTAATTTGGGCTATCTCATTGGCCAAGATATTTATTTCTTAAATGCCCTTAATCATACCATTTAAGGACCAATCAAACCCTACCAAATGATCCAGGAAAACAGTACCTCTAGAAACCCCATTGTTAAAACCTGATTTTTTGCTCAATTTGTCATTGAATCCCTAATTTACCCCGAACACCCGACAGGACCATTCCGATCCTTTCAAAGGACCTAAAAATCCCCGAACACCATTATTTCACCGAGGAGCTCCTAAAATATCTACCCCTGAAATTTCGACCCAAGATTCCCCTCTATTTATTCTTTTATCAAAGCAATATTCCCTTTCTAGCACCCACAAACCACTACCCCTCTATCATTGGCCACTACATGCAAAACCATTGTATATACTTAAATCCATCTCCACCCTTCATTTTCTTAACCCAAAATACCCACCATTAGATTAAAATTTTGTTTATGCCTCATAAACATGAATTGGCTAAAATACCCCTCAAGCTTACCAAAATTACCAAAATTACCAAAATACCTAAAATAAATAAATAAAT
Organism: Nelumbo nucifera; assembly: GCF_055504915.1. Lineage (NCBI taxonomy): Eukaryota > Viridiplantae > Streptophyta > Magnoliopsida > Proteales > Nelumbonaceae > Nelumbo > Nelumbo nucifera. The sequence goes on from NC_142649.1 coordinate 129,808,285, forward strand.
ACCATAAATAATTACGGTATTTTTAACGATATTTTTGTTATTAATTATGGTATTTATTTAATTATTTAATTTATTTAAATAATAAAAATATTTGAAAATACTATTAATTAATTAACGGTATTTTTATATAATTAATTATTAATTCATTAATTAACAATATTTTTATTAATTATGGTATTTATTTAATTATTTAACAATATTATATGTATTTTTTATTAATTATGGTATTTAATTAAATAAATACCATAATTAATTAACAAATACTGTTAAATAATGTACTACTAATACTATTAATTAAATTAATTAATTAAATTATAAAAATATCATAAAATAATGTTAATTAATACTGATAATTAATTAAATAAATTAAATACTTCATTATGAGAGAGGGAGAAGGGAGTGGTGAGGTAGTTTCGTGAGGGAGCAAGAAAGGTTAAAATGAAGAGTGTTTGACAATTCTCAGTTGGGGTAAGGGAGAGAGATTAGGCCATGATGTGGCATGTTTCTATTCAGTGTGTAATATATATACATATATATATATACATAATGTTAATTGATATTAATAATTAATTAAACAAATTAAATACTTCATTATGAGAGAGGGAGAAGGGAGTGATGAGGTAGCTTCGTGAGGGAGCAAGAAAGGCTAAAATGAAGAGTGTTTGACAATTCTCAGTTGGGGTAAGGGAGAGAGCTCAGGCCATGATGTGGCATGTTTCTATTCAGTGTGTAACATATATATATATATATATATATATATATATATATATATATATATATATATATAATGGATAAGATCTGATTGAATTCGATTATAAATGAATCAAATTTGGATCTACCATATCCAATTTGATTTGATTTATTTGTAGGTCTATTGGGGGCCATTTGATGATGGTTAGTGATGAAGGGTGATTTGGCACGACCTAGTAAGTAGAGGTCACATGGACGCGATCTGCTCGAGGGATGACAACTCTGTGAAAAGAGCCCAGTCCGCAACAATTAGAGCTCGGGTATTCGGTCACCTCGGCCCAAAACCACCTCAGCATAAAGGCACCTCGACACCCAATTTAGTTTAGAGCCAAAGAACCGAAGTACCAGTTCGGAGCTAAAGAACCGAAGCACCACGTAATCGACTCCAGAAGCCCCCCCAACGGACTTCAAATTTCCCGGGATCATGACATCTAATAACAAGACTCATCCTCACTCCGCCCGAACCGGAGGAAAGTGATAAACTTTATCAACTAACGCATTGCTCTCCTTAAAAAATGGAACAAATCTTATCTATGCAGCCTGGAGATCCCGGAGCTTTTCCGTAAGATTCACGACTACTCCACTATATAAGGACATCGAACCTCAAGGCAAAGGTACGCGCGATTATTTGCACACTAGCACTCTAGCACTCAAGTATTCAGCTCGCATCCATAATATAGTACTGACTTAAGCATCGAAACAACCTTGTCGGGTTAGCCACCCGGGTTCTCTGATCTCTTATCATGCAGCTTGGCCCAGCTTGCCACGCGACTAGGGTCTAGATCATCTTCCAACTAGGAGTATCCAAATCGCACACCATCAATTGGCACCGTCTGTGGGAACCGATCAAAAGGTCATCCCAATTTCAGTTGTAGTTCTAGCTTTCGATCTATCTCAATGGATTCTTCCAGCAACACCGGGGAAAGCATCGAGATGAATGTCACCGGGGGGAAAGATCAGTAGTCAACCTTCCTCCAAGGCCCCACGGTGTGCATCGGCTAGTTTACCATTCCCCTTACGGCTCCAGGGGTTTTGTCAATGCCCGTACAACAGGGCACTATGCAAGTGAGCATCCCGCTTCCCCCAGTGGGCGTGACTTTCTCTGAGCCATCCGTGGTCCCCCCTGGAATCGAGCACTCCCAATTCTGTGACCTTGTTCAGTGCGTCCGGATGATGCAGATCCAAATGTAGCAGGTTCAACAACTTCATCAATAATCAACAGTACTACCTATACCAGCAGTATTAGCAATATCAGCAGCAGTCCCCTCTATTGCAATTGAACCAACTGTTAGACAGTTTTGTATGCCCTTAGCTTCAATCAGAATGATGTGCTTTATGAGTTTATTGTAAATGAATAAAGATACATATTTGATTCATGTTCCCTTGGTATGTTTCTGTGTAATACCCTTAAACTGGACACTTAATGAGACTCGTGTTAGTTTAGAATGTTCACAGCCGGTGAGTCGGTCTGGGGAGACCTATCCTGACAAGGCTGACACTGTGGTGCCACCAAGTCGGTTGGGGTGGCCTATCTCAGCTACCAGGGTGAGACCCTAGGCACATACAGTGTAGGATTAATTGAATCTTTGAACTGGACCAGATTTCCAGTATTGCCCTGGACCTTGGAGATTGATGGGCAAAACTGGAAAGTTACACCCGACCCCTAGATTCGATTATGATACTGCACTAGGTGTCGGATTGGGCTATCTTTGATGTACCAATCAGTGAGATCCTTAGCGGGGGTCAAAACCTGGGTATGTTGGGACAGTCCGAGAATTCATCTGAGTGGGTGATCATAGTGACAGGATCAGCCCCTTTGTCGGACAAAGGTAATGATCGGGGATGCACTCTCACTGATGGAAACCAAGACTGTCGGCAACCGATTTTAACCGTTGAGATTTGTTTTGCAAAATATATTTTATATAAGATATAAAAGTATATATATGGTTTCTAAAATGTTTGCAAGAAGGTTTTAATTCCCAGGATCCATATGAGTGGAGAGTGCAACACTGTTCCTTGCAGCCGAGGGAGAGGTCCTCTCTTGTCGGGCAGTGTATGATCATTATGGGCTGAGAGGTTAAGTGTAAGACCATTGAGGATAATGCCTGATGGGCTAATCTTGCATCTACCCACAGTCCCTGGGTGTTACAAGGTGGCTTGGCCCAGGGACCACTTAGTGTAAGTGTTGGGCCCATAGAGCTCATTTGATGGGTTTCAGGGGGTACACTATCTTCAACAGTGCATTCGGCCAGGCCTTGTAACAAAGGCTGGGCTGAACCCATGTGGCTGATGTGTAGATCAATGCTTGGGTCCCACGCCATACAAGGAAGCCCAACTGGGCAGCAATTTGGAAGTTTTTTTGAGTACATAACCTTAATGGGCCTTAAGCCCATTTCGAACTGGGCTGATTTGATCAGTCATTTAAAGGGGGCGAATTCTGAAGTGGGTCAGCTAAAAGGATTGAGCTTAGACCCTATCCACTCAGAGAGTCCAAGATCTAAATAAGATTTAGATCTGGAAACCTCCGAATTAGATTAGGAAACAGCTAATCTGATCTGCAGATAAGATAAGGATTATCCCTTATCACTAAGGGACTTCTAACCCAAATATGATTTGGATTAGCAACTCCTAATCTGATTAGGAGCTGATCCCTTTAAGATTATAAAAGGGGAAGGGGGCGGCAGCCTTGAAAAAAACACAATAACATCAATAGCATTCTTCTCTTTAAGAAAGAGAGATTAAGAAATTTCCTGCATACTGCGAATTCTCTTCTGCCGCCACCCTCCTGCCATTGCCATTCCTTCAGTTCGATCTCCAGTTCTTGGGAGCAATCAAGATTGGATCTTGATTTCAATCTTTTGGGAAAAGATTGATTGGAGCTGTACTCACAAGTCGTCTAGTTGATTCTTGCGAAGGGTCAAGTTCTTTTGAAGAACATTGCTGATTCTGCTCCATCTTTCACTGCGCCATCTTCAGTGGGAGCAGATTTTGGATCCTTCCTTGGGTGTGAACACCTCCATTGGGAGATAGTATTTCTCCGTATCAGGTATAATCCTCTCCCACTCCTTTTGGTTCAGATCTGGTTCAGTTTATGGTTCAAGATTGATCCTTGAAAATATGATTTTCTAAATAGGGAATACGATTCCCAGTTGAAGGGAGAGATAAATTTTTGAAATTCGCCCCTTATTCCGCAATCTTTGGGCGTCCATAGGATGGATCTCTCATCCCTTCACCAACAGCCAATTCGGCCCCGACACCCAGAGTTGCGCCAGGGCTAGAACCAGAACCAGTTTGGAACTAGCCAGAATGTCCGTCGATCCTCCCATAGGGGTGAGGGAGCCTCGCAGGTGTCGGTCCCTCCCAGGGGTCAGACTTCACCTCGTGGGAGGAGAGACGGTCAACACACCCCTCTAGTCTCACAAGGAAACTTTAGAAATAGGTCTGAGGATAATCAACTCAACAGGGCCAACCCACCGCGACACTCCCAATAGGAAAACAACAGATCGCGGGGAGATAATAACCAACCTAGAGCTCGAGGTGCGAACTCGAGGCAAGACCCCTCAGTGCCTCGTGATAGCCGGTGCGAACTCCACAACTAGGAGAACTTGGCAAGAAGGAACCATGATCCACCTCGCGACAATGTCCATAATGATGCTGAGATACCAGATCAGACCAAGGTCAGCAGCACCAAGGTTGAGCCGGTGAAGAAGCAGCAACAGTGACACCGCAAGACACATTGCTCCTTGGCCAGAAACAGTCTGCCAGCAAAGCCAAGCCAACAAGCAAAGCAAGCTAAAGAAAGGGAAGAAGTGAGATCAGTGGCAACAAAGACTGCGCCTCCCTTGCTTTTCCGGTCATCTCCTCTATCTCCCGAGCTCCTAGCAACCCCGATGCCGAAAGATTTCAAGGTACCCCCATTAGATAAGTATGACGGGTCGTTTGACTCCAATGATCACGTGGATTCTTTTCAGTCTCAGATGCACCTAGCCAGGGCTGACGAATCCTGCATGTGTGTGGCCTTCTCCACCATGTTTAGAGGGGTAGTTCGAACTTGGTACCGGAACCTCGCACTAGGCTCCATCAAAAGTTGGGTGCAGTTTTCCGACCTGTTCACTACGCATTTCATTACCAGCAAGAAATGCCCAAAGTCACAAGAAAGCCTTCTGAATGTGGTGCAAAGGGAATGAGAATCAATTAGAAGCTACATCAAGCACTTCAACGATACTTGCCTGCACATACTGGATCTTGATCCCGCGGTGCGTCTCATTGCAGCAAAGAAAGGGATCACTCACAAAGAGTTCAAGTGGCATACAGTAGCCAACAAACCAAAAGATATCACCGAGTTCCTTAAGTTCGCAAACCAGTTCATCGATACCGAGGAGGAGATTAACCAGAAGACTGACAATCTACTGGCTGAAAAGAGGGAGAGAGAGAATGAAGGGACGAGCAACGGTGGGCAGAAAAGAACGAACTATACACCATTGAATGCTAAAAGAGGAGAGATCTTAATGGCTGTTAAGGACTCATCGTTTGTCAAATGGCCTCCCAGGCTAAGGGGAGACCCGGCAACAAGAAACCCGAATGTCTACTATCACTTCCACCGAAATCATGGACACAACACAAAAAATTGCAGGAATTTCTGCGATGAGATCGAAGAACTCATCCATTGAGGGTACCTGAAGAATTACATCCTGTGAGAAGAGAGGGGGTAGGCAGACCGATAGGGGGATCGTCAGGGGGACCAAAGGAGAAATGCCCCCGAGACTAGCAGGCAGAATGAGCAACCACCTCGGCAGCTCTTAGAGGAGAGGCCAATTCACATAGTGATCAATATGATCACAGGCGGGTCCATCATTGCGGGATGTACATCAGTAGTTGGGAGGACCTCAGTCCGCGAATTGGAGAATGAAAGCGGAAACCTTCTGAAGTGACCTTGGCTTAAAGAACCGATCTACTTCATAGAGGATGACGCACGCAGGATCCAGTACCCGCATGATGATGCTTTAGTAGTGAAGCTAAGGATCAACGACTTCGATGTGAAACACATCTTAGTAGACTTAGGCAGTTTAGCAAACATGCTCTTTAAGGAGACCTTCGAAAAATTACATTTACAACAGAGCGACCTGAAACCGGCAGATACACCCTTGATAGGGTTCAATGGCGAGGAGGTTAGGCCGCTTGGTCGAGTCACAGTACCCGTGGAGGCAAGCATGTGGCTGAACATCTTACGATTTGAGCATACATTCTTGGTGGTCATGACTCCGTTCCCCTATAATGCGATAGTAGGTCGGCCTATCACGCACGTTTTGCGTGCGATAGTGTCCACTTACTACCTAGTGATGAAGTTCCCAACTGACTACAGAGTGAGGGTCGTGCGAGGTGACCAACTCGAATCCCACAAGTGTTACATGACCGCTTTGAAAGGAAAGACAAAGCTAGCAAAGGACGTCAAACTTGAGCAACCAGCGGAGTATATCGACGAGCAAGCTACTCCGAAAGAAGAAGCAGTCCAGATACCAGTCTCTGCCGCCGAACCGACCAGAACTCTTTGGATTGGTGCCTCGATCAGCGAACCACTTCGAACCCAGCTAGTAAGTTTTTTACTTGAAATTTAGATATTTTTGCTTGATCCGTAGCAGAGATGCCCGAGATTGACCCCAAAGTTATAACTCACAAGCTTAATGCCAACCCTTTAGTCAGGCCAATAAGACAAAAGAAACGCAACCTCGCCCCGGAACGTTGGAGGATAGTCGATGAAGAGGTCGGGAAGCTCCTCACGCCAGACTTCATCAGGGATGTCTATTACCCAAGCTGGGTGGCCAACCTAGTTCTGGTGAAGAAGGCCAATGGCAAGTGGCGCGTGTGCATTGACTACACCGACCTGAACAGAGCATGCCCGAAAGACTGCTTTCCATTGCCCAAGATTGATCGCCTAGTAGACGCGACCTTAGGGCACGAGTTGTTGAGTTTTCTAGACACCTATTCCAGTTACAACCATATTAGGATGGATCCTGCTAACGAAGACAAGACCGCTTTCATAACTGAGCTCGGGCTATATTGTTACAAGGTCATGCCCTTTGGATTGAAAAATGGTAGGGCAACATTCTAGTGCCTTGTAAATAAAGTTTTTGAGCCGTTGATCGGCAATAAAGTAGAATGTTATGTTGATGACATGGTCGTGAAGACCCAATTTTTGAGTTCTTTGTTGAATGATTTAAATGATGTTTTTCAAATTTTAAGAAGATATAATATGAAATTAAATTCGAATAAATGTGTCTTTGGAGTCACTTCAGGTAAATTCCTCGGCTATATAGTCAATTGATGTGGCATCGAGGCCAACCCAGAAAAAATAAAGGCAATCCTAGCTATCTGGCTAGAGGCTGACTAGCCAGATAGCTGCCCTAAGCCGCTTAATGTCTAAATCAGCAAACCAATGCCTACCCTTCTTTAAAGCTATAAAAAAAGAAAAAACTTTGAATGGACCGAAGAGTTCCAGCTCACCTTTAACGAGCTGAAAATGTACTTAAGTACCGCACTAGTTTTAACTCGACCTGAAGAAGGGGACGTGTTAAAACTATATCTCTCCGCAAGCGACGGAGTAGTTAGTTCGGTACTGATCAAAGAAGTAGATCGGGTCCAACAACTCATCTACTATGTTAGTAAAGTTTTGTAGGATGCAGAGACTAGGTATCTAAAGATTGAGATACTAGCATACACGCTGGTCCTAGCAGACCAGAAACTATGCCCATACTTCCAAGCCCACACTATCGTTGTTCTCACCAACAGACCCATACTTCCGGGCCCACACAATCTGGAAGATTAACGAAGTGGTCCATCGAGCTGAGCGAATACAATATTTGGTTCGATCCACGACCAGCAATCAAAGCCCAAGTCTTGGCAGACTTCGTAGCAGAGTGCACGTTCGACGTAGCAACCCCTGAATTGACCGAGCTCGCTCACCCGATGGAGGCGTCAACCAGTGCGGCACCGGACCCAGTCAGAGTGGTACCGAGCTGGGATGAGGAGCCCTAGATCCTCCACGTTGACGGCTCATCCAACCAGCGGGGAAGCGGTGCAGGACTAATACTGTACAGCCCAAGCAAGGTGAAGCTGAAGTATGCTCTCCATTTTGGATTTGAGGCGTCGAACAATGAGGCAGAGTATGAAGGTTGATCGTCGGGCAAAAGTTAGCAAGGGAAATGAAAGCAAAGCACCTCATCGTATGCAACGATTCACAACTAGTGGTCAACCAAGTCACTGGCAATTACGAAGTCCGCAATCCAACTATGGCAGCTTACCTGGCCAAAGTTAGAGAGGTCCTGCATAGCTTCATCTCCTTCTTTATCAGGCAAATTCCAAGGTCTGGGAATGCTGAGGCCGATGCCTTATCACGTCAAGCGAGTACGAGCAACAACACTATGCGAAATGTGTACACAGAGGACTTACCTCGGCCCAGCATTCTCGGGGGGGGGGGGGGGGGGGCAGAAGAGGTCGCTCTCGTATTGCAAGCAGAACCGAGATGGATCGGCCTGCTCACTTGTTATCTGCTCCACGGGACCCTACCTACAAAACACAATGCACCTCGGAGGGTAGAGCGCTAGTCAGCCAAGTTCGTTCTCATAGACAAACAACTGTACAGGAGATCCTTCACACTTCCCTACCTACACTGCCTACGACCCTCAGAAGTTGAGCTCGTACTTCGTGACACCCATTATGGCTTGTGTAGTGGACACTTGAGGGGCAAAGCACTCACACAGAAAGTGTTAAGGCAAGGCTATTATTGGCCCACAATGAAGGCGGATGCACTTGAGCTCATCAAGAAGTACGGCAAATGTCATAGGCATGCCAATGTCCACCACGAACCTGCTATTGATCTAAAATACCTTACCAACCCGTGGCCCTTCGCACAGTGGGGAATCGACATCCTTGGTCCTTTCCCACCAGCAACAAGGCAGAGGAGGTTCTTGGTTGTAGTAGTAGATTATTTTACAAAGTGGGTGGAAGCCGAACCCCTGGTAACCAACACAGCTCGTAACATATAGAATTTTTACTAGAGAAGCATAGTATGCCGCTTTGGACTACCCCGGGTGCTGATATCCAACAAAGGCAAGCAGTTTGAAGATATTAAGTTTCAAAACTAGTGTACCGAAGTGGGGATTCAACAAAACTTCACTTCGGTGGCACACCCCCAAGCGAACGGACAAGCAGAAGTAACTAACTGGGCGATACTTCGCGGATTGAAAGCTCGCCTAGCTCGCATAAAGGGATTGTGGGTGGACAAGCTGCCTAGTGTCCTTTGGGCCTACCGAACTACTATCAAGACCATGACGGGGGAGACTCCCTTCAACCTCACATATGGTATAGAGGCGGTGATCCCGATAGAGGTCGAGGTACCCACATTGCGAATTGAGGCCTACGATGAGGAAACAAATGACGACGAGCTCCTTACCAACCTAGACTTGGTAGAGGAGGTGAGAGACTTAGCTTACATTCGGACTACAGTCTACCAGTAGAAAGTAGCTCGATACTATAACATCCGGGTCAAGAAGCGGCAGTTCCGTGCCAGCGACCTAGTTCTTCGGAAAGTTATGGTTCCTGAGCCCGGTGTAGGCAAGCTCGGACCAAACTGGGAAGGTCCGTACCGTGTAAGGTGGGTGTTTAGGGAAGGCACATATGTGTTTGAGACTTTGGAAGGGAAGCAAGTACCTCGAGCATGGAACATCGATAACCTGAGACGGCACAACTTATGAGCCCATGACTCCAAGGTAGAATTCCTCTAAGTCTATGGGACCAACGAACTAGGCAAAAAGATGACGGGCTAGAGAGAGGACTATGAGTCACTCCCAGAAGCCTAAGGGTCACGATGTCGAGCTGATAGAAGGTCTCAGCAGTACAATAAGTCCTACTCGCGTCCTCGGTATAGGTGCAACAACTAGTCCCAGTCGCCTCTTTGGCATAGGCAAATAAGTCCTAGTCGCCTCCTCGACATAGGCACAACAACTCCCAATCGCCTCTTTGCCTTGGGCAAGTAAGTAGCCCGTGCATAGTCAGGTCGGGTATATACCCTACAATGTTTACCCACCTCAGCATACAACAATACAAGGTTATTCCTACTTGGAGTCCAGCTCGTTAGCTCGGCACTTCGGGATAACTGACACTCAGAAAAATTTTACTTAGAAAGATTTTTTGCATACATAAGACTTTTTTATGCTTCATTAACAAAAAGTTCCGAGTACATGGCAAAAAGAAAAACAAAACAACGTATGGAAAGGAAAGCAATTGCCACTATAACCGAGCTCGGAGGCCCGGGACATACACTATATATGGGAAGGGGGGGGGGGGGGTTCAAACATCAGACGGTCTTGCTTTAAGGGGTTCAGCTCGTTGGTCTCCATGTGGTCTTCCTCCATGTTGTCTCAACCTGCCTCCTCTGACGGTCTTGCTTTAAGGAGTTCGTCATCACTTTCTCCCTCAGAGGAGTTAGGTTCCTAGTCAGCCTCCTTCGCCATTTCTGGAGTAATAGAAGACATGGAGATTGATCTGAGGTCAAGCTCGGGAAACTTCTGCTGCACCAACCACTTGTAGAGCTTGAAACCCGATCGGTACGAGCCAGAACCATACTCGACCCGGAGGTCATGAAACTCGGGGGACTCCTTGAACTCTTTGATGACACGATCTCTCTCCTGAATCCTCGCCTCGTGAAACTCGGGGAACTTCTCCTCCGTTAGCAGCAAAATCAGCTCCTTCGAGCTCCGAGCTAAGTCTAGCTCGATAAATCTTCCAAGCGTTCTCTTCGGCCTCCCGAGCTCGCTTCAAGTGGATCTCAGATTGATAGACTAGCGAGTGGATAGCAGAGTTCACCTAAAAAGGAAAGCAAGCGTAAGTATCATTGACAAAAGGATAAGAAAATAGATGAAGAGGCATGTTACTTACCACCATACAATAGCTGGCTGCTCTTCCTTCGAATTGACTTGTTGGCATGTCAGCCCACTCTACAACCTCCATAGGAAACATTGTGTCTTTGCTTTTAAGGAGCCCAAGCCTCGAAGTCATTATGCTTTCATTTGCTGAGGGGGGCTGAGGCTCGAGCACTAAAGTACCTTCGGGCTCGCGGGGTGGGGTCTCCTCATCCTAATCTTCTTCCAGGTCAACAACCAGAGGATGGGGATGAACATCCTCCCCTGGGAGCTTGGCAGAGGTTGGCTCTAGCGCTGCGACTTCGGGTTCGGCAGGAATGGAAGAGGTAGCCTCCTCTTGGTGAGACCTTTTCGAGGCCTTTCTCTTCTTCCCCTTCTCAACACTCTTCAAGAGGTTAGCGGCATCGACACCCGTCATAGCTCCTACAAAAGAAAAGAAAAAGAGAATTTTTTCCATTCAGCTACGAACTAGAGTAAGTGCAAAAAGAAAAAAGAGAGAAGTAATGTGTGTGCCGAGGTAGAGGTTTACTAGGAGGACTCAGCCCAGCTCGCACAAGCTTCTCCTTGGCCAGGAAATCTTCCATCTCAAGGCCAAGGTCCCTCCAAGAATGGATGACCGCCCTGGTCTCTGCATCCAGACTGACCCCAGGGTCCTTAATGGCCACTCGCCAATGAGTCAGGAATGGCCATCCTTCGGGGTTCCGAACAAAAAAGTACCTTCTCTTCCAAGCCGATACCTTGTTCGGGTTACCGAATAGAACCTTGAACCCAGGGTGAGGTGAGATATAGCAACTCTGTCGGGTGTCACCGAACAGGCAAGAAGAATTTATCTTAATGAAACAAATCGAGCTAAAGGTATCTAGAGAGAGGTCGGTTATACTCGTGGAAGAGTGAGATCGTACGAACAATAGTTTGGATGGAGTTCAGGTGTAGCTAATCGATGGTGACGTTAAAAAGCTTAACAATTTCTACGATGAAGGGGTGGAGCGGGAAGCGCAGCCCAGCTATGAGGTGCTCCTCAAAAACCGCAAGTTCATAATGGTCATGAACCCAAGGGTACCGACCCAAAGGAATGCTGAAGATGAGAGTATCGGGGAGATGGTAACGAGCTATTAAGGACAACAATCTGTTCGAGGTCACCGTGGAAGGGCCAAAGTTGTCCGGATCCCGACCTCGAGTAGAAGACAAGACCCCCTCTCCGGAGGTCGGCCGTTCTGCTTGAGGTTCGGGTCCCTCAAACCGGGCTGGCCCGACGTCAGGTAAAGGCACTTCTCCTAAAAGGTTCAAAGAGGAGCTCTCTATTGAAGAGGTAGCCTCACCAATGGGAGCTGAGGACTGCACCTCGGCACCCCCGAGCTCACTAGAATCACTAAGTAACCTATCTATGGTAGCATTAGACATATTGGACAAAAAAAGGAAAAGAAAATGAAAAAGGGGACAACCAGTGCAAGAAGACAAACTCACCAAAGAAGGCGATAATGACCTCGGACACAAGGGGAGAAAATGGCGAGCTGAAGGACTCTGACGCGATCTCAAGAAAGCTCAGTTACACGATTTATGGTGAGGATAGTGGGCCCTTCGGGCCCTATTTATAATCCACCACATCCGGCAATCGATGGTTAAGATCTGTGCGATCTGATGGCTCCCACGAAAACCAGCTACACGCTACCCGAGGACGAAATCGGTTGAGCGCGCCCTTTGACGTCCGCAGAATTTATAAATAGTGTGATACCCGTGCATAGCTGAGACGCGATCTGGGTCATTTCCTGGTTGAGCCGAATGATTGAACAGGTCTGACCAATGGTCCGCCCTCCATGTCACCTAGACTTCGTGCCAAATCCACCTAGACTCGTTATGAACTCCCCACGCCGGGTCAGGACCCCTGGCACGAGGAGTAGGGGGCAATTGATGAATGGTGATTTGGCATGACCTAGTAAGTAGAGGTCGCGTGGATGCGATCTGCTCGAGCAATGACAACTCAGCGAAAAGAGCCCAGTCCGCAATAGTTAGAGCTCGGGTTTCGTTCACCTCGGCCCAAAACCACCTCAGCATAAAGGCACCTCGACACCCAATTTAGTTTAGAGCCAAAGAACCAAAGTACCAGTTCTGGGCTAAAGAACCGAAGTACCAGTTCGGGGCTAAAGAACCGAAGCGCCACGTTATCGACTCTAGAAGCCCCCCCCCCCCCAACGGAATTCAAATTTCCCGGGATCATGACATCTAATAACAAGGCTCATCCTCACTCTGCCCGAATCGGAGGAAAGCGATAAAATAACTTTAAAAGATAACATAGAACCATTTTAATTTTTAAGTTTTTCACTTCATTATTTCAATGAGTCAAGCTATTGAATCGTTTGATCCATGACCGAATCACTTAATCTCAATTTGGGAAGAGTATAAATACAAATATGTTTGGTGCAAAACCTTTGAATTAAGTAGGTCTTTGGCATCGGTGCTAGGAACATCACTCTGTTTTCTCATAAAAACGGTGTTGGGCATGTGGAGTTGTAAATTTTTTTGGAACCGGTGCTGTCACATAGGTGTTTTCTAAGAAAACAACACAGGTTTTGTTTTGTACCAAAGCTGGCAGCAGCGTTTTCAACATTGATCTATATTATCTAATGTCCACGATGATACCACATCATTGCACCACTGGCATCAATGCACCATTTTCACAAGAAACATTGAACTTGGCATTACTCCAGACCACACTTTCCCGATTTCCAAGACATGATCTGGAGCAATGTTTTTCTGGAAAAACGGTACCAAACAAGAGGGCATTGTTTGAAACACCACTTTCTCTAATGTGGTGCCATTTTCTCATAAAACGGCATTGATGCCAAACATCACCTAAGAGTGCAAATACAAATATGTATCCCCAATAAGTAAAGTGCATATACAAGGCTTAGAAACACCTTATATATACAAGGTTTTTCACCAAACATATTTTGTATTTACACTCTTCCCAAAGCAATTCTTTGCTGAAGGTAGCTGAATTGAATAACTTATTGTTTTGTTTTTAGTGCATAAATAATTAAATAACTAAATATTATATTTGAGAATATAATTACCAACCCAATTTCAGCTTCAGCCATTAAGGAATTCACAGTTTGCTCGATAACTTATTTATTAAAAGAGAAAGTAATAAGCCATTCAGTTCAGGCATTTTAGCTGTTATCAAATGACTCCTACGTTTGACAACATTGATAATGGCTGAAGTGATTAAGGTTGTGCTTTGGGCATGTTTTTTGAGCAAAACATGCTTTTGAAAAAGCTACTTTTTGAAATGGGCCTTTTCAAAAGCGTTATTTTAGTGTTTGACTGGGTACCTTTTTTTGGGGGTTGTTCAAAATAGCTTCTTGCAAACTTAAAAAGCTATAAAAAGTGTATCTTAGGTGGCATTTAATAATACTTTTCGGACCTCTAAAATCTAAAAGTGCTGCTTTTCAAACGTTAGAGGTGTTTGGAAGTGTATTTAATTTGAGTGTGGAAATTATTTTCAGATCTGAAATAATAAGACATGGGTTAGGCGCTAAACGCATTCAGATGTATTTCATACCTACCCAAAAGTCCAAAATACCCTTGAAAATGTTGCTAGTGTTCCTCCTCACTGTTCATCTTCCCCACTTGACGCAAAGGTAAACTAGCGGCGACTAGTGACTCCTCCAACAAACAAGCGGCGACAAGTTCTGGTCTTCTCTCTTTCATTTCTTCTTCTTCTTCTTCTTCTTCTTCTTCTTCTTCTTCTCTTCTTCTCTCCGTTGCAACTCTTCCAACGAACTAGTGGCGGCGAGTTCCGGCCCTCTCTCTCCCCCCTTCTTCTTCTTCTTCTTCTTCTTCTTCTTCTTCTTTCACCGCTGCAACTCCTCCAGCGAACTAGCGGTGGCGAATTTCGGCCTTATCTCTCTCTCTCCTTTCTTCTTCTTCTTCTTCTTCTTCTTGGTAAAATAGTAAAATTAGTGAGTATCATATGTTGAAAGTTTGATCCAATACAAACAATAGGGATGTTTACAAACAATGTCAAACCGACCAACCTGGCCTAACCCAACCCGATTTGGTAGGTTTTTCTTCACCACCAGTCGGTTTCGGGTTGTGAAGAGGGGTAAAACGAACTGAATCAAGTTACTTAGTTAGTAGTTACTGGGTAATCCCTAACTAGGTTATCTCTATCATAGTTTCTTCTTTCTAGTTACTTAGTTACTTATTTTTAACATTAACTTTCTAGTTTCTTCTTTCTAGTCTTTAAGATTATTTTCCTTTTTTGAGTAGTAAATTTTACGCCAAATAGGAAAGTTTGAATATGGCTATGAGGGGGAAAGATACAATTTTAGTCAATTTCAAAAACCATTTTGGGGTTAGCAAGCATTGCAAGAAAAATCGTTACACCTTTAGACTTGCCAAACTTGGAAGATTTCTCATTTGATATTATGATAGGAGTCTTGGAGAAATGGAGAGTGGACACGTTGGAGACTTGGCTAGTTGGCTTCTTGTAGTTTTGGAAAGAGTAAAATTGAGGTTCTCTACTCTCTAAGGTATCCTTTACGTCAAATAGGCAAATAGGATTATAGGAGTCCTAGTCCTTCCTAGACTAGAGGTGTAGGGTGGTGCATTGGTAGGTTTAAGCTTTATTGTGTGTGGTGCATTGGTAGGTTAAGTTCTATAGGTTGTGGCTGAATCATTCAACCAAATTGGGAGAGATTTTTTAGTAGCCAAACCGGCTCAAACCGACCAGGTCAGTTCTGCTTAATAACATGTCAGTTTCGGTTTACTCTTTAAGTAACCCAACCAGGTCAGGTCGTTACTATCAAACCGACCCAACCCGACCCGTGAGCAGCCCTAACAAACAACTTTATTCAGAGCCCCTAAAAAGTCAAAAAAACAACTGTCTCTTTTCAGATTTCAAATTTTAGATTTATCAAATGCCACCTTAGTATTGTTGTATTTTATTGGATAAAAATTAATAGTAAAATTTCAATTCAGAAAAATTCTCATTGAAATTTTAACTATATTGGACTCAGGTTAGAGTTAGGGTTTGGACCCATTGAAATTTTAACAAAATTTCTAACCCTACCCAACCCAACCCAACCCAAGTTACATTTCTAATCAAATGGCCCCAAAACTGCTTATGTGACCTTGTTTGAAAAGCCAAAAACACTCTTATCTTTTCATAGGATATTTATGGAAAAATGTGATTTTCCCAAATCAATTCCCATTCTACACATTAAATCCAAGCATCTCAGGGGTTGGGTTAGGTAGAATGAGATGATGTTTAAAATTTAACTTGGGCTAGGCTTGGGTTGGCCCTCTAAAACTTTGGTGCTGGACCCTGATAGGGCCTAAACCTATACATTCTACACAAGTTTGATGACACCATCTGATATCCAAAGAAACATATTATAGCAATCAAATGGTTAGAAATGGCTCTTCATCAAGTGGCCACAATGCGTGTATAAAGAAACCACAAACAATGAAATAATGTTAACAATTTTTCCTTTCAAGGCATAGTATGTTTAGTATCGTGGCATTTATTTTACTAAACGTTTTGTATTTTTTTATCTTGAAAAATGATAAAGTAGGTGATAAATGTTTATTTAGTGTTATTTGACAATTAGGCGCCATTAGATCCCACATAAGCTCAACATTAAATAAATGATTGGGTGTTAGAGAAAACATTAAAAATGATATTTCTTCCAATAGTGAATTCTCACATAAACCAAGAAAACGTTTATTTAATAAATGATTTTACTAAATAATAGTGTCTCCCCCCAACGCCCTACATGGCGATGACCATTTTCAAATAAAGGGGCATAAAACCAAACAACATGCAAGTTATAGCTATCTCTTTTTGAATTGTCATAAATTACATGTGACAGCTCATCAGTGACTAAGAAAAAGTAAAACCAGCTAATAACTTGAGCTTTTTGGGGTTTCCACCAAATTAGATGTCATTCATGTGGGTCCATTAAAAGATGCTTTCCACACAACCCCACCTACATATAATTGGGATTTGGTGAGAAATTTGGAGAGCCCAAATCGGTTGTCGATTAGTTGTTTGGAGTGCTTTCATGTCTATCAGGGGTGTAAACGGATTGAATTCGAATTGGATCAGATAATATCCAAATTTGAATCTGATTAAAAAATTCGATATCTGACGAATATTGAAAATTAATATTCAAAATTGAATTCGATTAAATATTTGAAATATTCGATTCGATTTGAATTCGACTAATTAATTATTTTAGGTAATTAATAAATATATAAAATAAATATTTTATTTATATAAATATATAAATTATTTATATAATTTAATTATTATGTATATAAATTATATAAAACATTTAAAAAAAATTATATATTACATATAAGAATTAAATAATTGGTTGAATTCGAATATTTATCGAATTAGATCAGGTCATGTCCAAATTTGACCGGTTAGATATTCAAATTATCTGAATTAGATTCGATTATGTCGAATCTTGAATTCAAAATCAGATTTTCGAATACCGTTGACACCCCTAATGTCTACTACAGCCTTTTTGAATGGTTTATTTGAAACACCTCAAAGCAGTTTAACAAACTTGGTTTAGAGTCCATTTGTGAGGGTTTCAACTTTGATTGAGTTGCATTTGGTGATCATGCAAAGAATTAACCTATTAAAATTAATTTCACTAGAAAGTCAATTTCTTAGTTGAAATAATGCATGCTTGAGCTCTTTGGGGTTTTCACCAAACTAGTTTATAGGTTCTCAGGGAGAATTGTTCTTGGGCAGGCTATATGAACATTTTACCACTATAGGAAAAATCGGCTTTAGCGACGAACATTGCAAAAAGATACCAAAAACCGTTGCTAAAGGATATAGCAACGGTTTAGCCATGGTTTTTTGTCAGTGGCGGATATTGGCGTGGCTAAAGCCTATAGCCACGGATATTATACACCGTGGCTACAAATATATGTATAACAACTGTTTTAACTGTTGCTAATAAAAAAATTTATTGCAACAGATTTATTTTGTACTGTTGTTACAAATTGCTATAGCAATTGTTTTAACCATGATTATAGAATATGGGCTATTGATGAATAAGTAGAAATAACAATGGTTTTAAGTAAAACCAACACTAAAAGTATTAATCATGTTTTTTTTTTGTATTGCCACAGTTTTTTACATTAATTGTTGCTATAAAATTATTATAGCAACGGTTAGTGTTAAAAACTGATATTGTAGAACGGTCATCACAAAATATAATCGCTTCTAAAACTGCTGTTGTATGGCACCTTTAACTAAAACCGTTGATAAAAGTTTATTTCTCATTTGATTTTTTTATGAATGCTATTACAAAAAATAATAATAATAATAATTTCACATGTTCCTGTATGATAAAACCTATACAAACTTATACAAAATATTCATAGTAATCTTTGTTCAATACACACTTCTAGTAATTTTTTTTTCATCACCAAAAGAGAAAAGAGAATTAACGAAATTATCCTCATTGTATCTGAATAGTTGATTATATGCACGTGCATCATACTCAAGACCTTCGCTTTGGATCATAAACTTCGATCTATCGTGTTCAACAAAAATGAATACATAAGGATTGATGTCAATAATTAGATATATAAATTAAATAATGTAAGATTCTTATATGCATTATACATTACCATTGATTTAACCATGCGATATGAGATTCAAGTGCATCTCCAAAAGTTACCATATTACCACATTTTCTCAACAAAACTAAATCATTAATCATTACTGATTTTAAGGATATTTCACACCATCCATGACCAAGTGCTTCATCACACACCACCTTTTTAGGATCTTCACGAACAAATATACCTCTTGCCACATCTTTCTTATCATATCCTAGGTAAAGGAGATTCATAGGTTTGAATGCCTGCACATTAAATCATTTTAGGATTATAATCATATTTTTCAAAAGAAATAATATTTATTATATTATACTAAGAATACCTCATCCAAATTTTCATTTGCACATCGAATGGATTGATTGTTACCCATACGTAAAGGAATGCATCCAACTCGTATTTCCTAACGGTTAAAAGTATAGATATTAAATATTGTTTACTTATAATAAATTAGTATTCTACCTCATGTGGGGTTATCACTACATTATAGCTACTCGTAGAGGAATGCATTTGGTGTAGAGAATTTAAAGGAACATTTTCAACATTTTGGACCTAAATTACAATAAAGTATCATTATCATATATAATCAATCCAGTTGTTATATATATAATTATTTAGTTATTGTAAGAAACAATACTTGTCTACCTAGCACAAGATTCCTTAATTCAAAAACAATTTGTAACCATATCCTTCATTTTGCCCTCTAAGTTACTGATTTTATCTTTTAATTATCAATTTTCAATCTCCATTTCAATATTTGAGACAGGTCTCCTTGGTTCAGGTCCCCATAAATCTGTTGGAGTTAAACCTAATCCCATCAAGCGCACTCGATCACGCCTTTCTAGCTTACCGATGATTTGAGCAAAAATATCATCTTGGGCGATAACACTTCTCTCTGAGGATTCTTCATTATTTTGTTGAGAGGATGCAAGCTCATCGATCTTTGACTACAATATATTAATTAAACAATATAATTTATAAAATTATATGCAAGCTCATCGATCTTTGCGAATCTGTGCTAAACTTTTTGTTCATACACAGTGGTTTACTTTCTTCAAAGCACAATTATTTTTGTTTACTTTGTTAAATGTCTAATAAAGAAAAGTAAAAAAAGCAATATATTAGTATGTTTAAATAAGAAATCATTTTTAATGAATTTAATTTGCATACCTAAAAATTTTTCAGATTGCCACATTTGAAACAAATTTACCCACTATTCTTTAACAACACGATCCATTGGAGGAGTAAGTTGTTCTGCTATTGGAACCCCAGGCTTATAAAAATCTCGATATAGAATACATTTCCATTACTTCCATATTGCATTTAGGTCCTTTAAACACCATTATTTACGATCATCTGAAACATCAAACCTATCCTGCATTGCATATGTAAGAATGAGATTTTATATATCATAATTCATCACACATATTTGGTTATTTGAAAAATGTTAAAATCCAAAATACAAATAGTGAATAAATTGAAAAGAATACCTTGATAAAACCCCAAGCACGATCTTTAGTTGTATTCAATACTTTCTTCCAACTATCCACATCGATAGGTACAATATTTCCATTACGTGCTATTGTGCCAATAAACTGAGACAACTTTCCATCTTCTGGTTGACCATACTTATTAAAAGATACATAAATACACTCATTATCATTCATTTTATACACATCTTTACGAAAAGTGGGGCCTCTTGTTTTCTTGTGTTGTGAGGACTCTATTTGTGGGGGTAATTGGTCTTCAATTTCCTCCTGAGAACGATGAGAGGGCATAGGGTCTACTTGGGGTTGAGAAGCTTGAGGGTGTTGCAAATGAGATTGCTGTGGTTGTTGTGTTTCAGTCTCTTGTTCTTCAACTTCCCTATCTAATTGAGAATTTGGGACTTGCTGCACTCGATTTGTTTGAGATCGTTTTCTTTTTGGTGCCCTAAAAATCCAAGGGAATCAAAATAAGATGGTGCAACAAAGAAAGCCCATCTATGGTGTGGCCCTCAATATTCAGTCTTTCTTGAGGTAAGCTGGAACTGTGATATTATTTGCCAATACTCGGTCTTTCTTGAGGTGTGTCCCTAAATGCTAGACTGATAAGATCAAGTAAGGAATAAATAATTTACAGGACTATATGACAAAAAACGAATGAATTCTGGGAAGATGACAAAAAGGAAGGAATAATTTACAGGACTATATGAGATTTCAAAGAATACAGATAAGAGTTGCAGTATGACTAAAGATATGCTGCAATTGAAAGGAAAGCATAAATGCATACAAGCAAAAGCTTAAATGGAATAGAATATGCAATCTAAACATTCTTAACTTACAGTCTATGTGAAAAGCAAGGTGATATCTGCAGCAGTATCTACTGGATTGAATAACTAGAGAGATAAAAGAAAGTGTAAAGGAAACAGGTATGCTGGACTAGTTGAGGTGTTGGCTCTGCTATGGCTAACTAATTAAGCATAAATGCATACAAGCAAAAGCTTAAATTGAATAGAATATGCAATCTAAACAATCTTAAGTTACAGTCTACGTGAAAAGCAAGGTGATATCTACAGCAGTATCTACTGGATTGAATAACTAAAGAGATAAAAGAAAGTGTAAAGCAAACAGGTATGCAAGACTAGTTGAGGTGTTGGCTCTGCTATGGCTAACTAATTATGTAAACCAAACCAATTCAGGTAAGGTATTTTACCAGAGTTCCCTTAAGAATATGGATATGCCCCCAAAATATCTATTATGAAATTGACCAAAGTACACTCACTTATAAAGATTGACATTGAATATATAGCAAAGAGACTTAAAGGTTTCAAACCATGCTGAAACAAGGTTATCCAGTTTAGCTCAATATTATCATTTCCCAGCCTCTGCCAAGAGGAGCTCCAGGAAGTTAACAAGTTACTTAACAGGGAAATGGAGGTTAGAGTAGGCATCAGGAAGTTTGGCCCGTCCTATTTTAGCAATGATAATCTGGACTCTGATGATGCCATGCATGTTCAGAATGCATCTTCATTCAAACCAAAAATTTATGCAGGAAACAGCACCAATAGTCACGGTTCCAGTCCACATCTTTCTTCCAATGATCTTATATCATCTTTATACAGTCAGGTTGAACATCCTTCAACTGTTGATACTACTAAAGAACCATTGGAAAATGGATTTAATTCAGCCCAAATGGGCATGAATTCACAATTAGTGAATGGGCGAGGTGATGGTATGATTTCACAATTATTGAATGTACAAGATGATGGCATGAATTCACATTTAGTGAATGAACAAGATGATTTCAACAAGAATTCCTGCAAGTTTAAAGATGCCTTCTCATAAACTAGAGTTGGAGATCAAAGTTGCAGATTTAGGATCATAGACACAGATGAAAAATTACCATGGTAAGTTATTATATACATATGAATTCATATATACATACATAATCCAGGTTGTCTACTGACCTTCCCTAAATGACTTAAAAACCTTTAACATAGTAAGTTAGTTTGCAGCTCAAAAGGATTCTCCAAATTCCTTTCCCAGTCCTTTATCTAAGGGAACAAACCAGCTCAAAAGAAATAGCCACATTTTCAAAATAAGCCTTCTTGTGTAGGCATCATATGGGTTATATAATTAAAAAATGGATAGATATTATCAACTGGACATCCCATTAGAAGGTTGGACAGTATGAATCAGCTGCAGGACCCTTCTTCAGGGCAGAAATAGGTGTAGGGAGGAAAACAACATAACTGCTTAAAAGATGGGCATCAATATAACTTTATCCATATGAATGAAAATTTAAACTATTTGGTCAGTTGGATTAAGTGGTTTATATCATTGAGCATCTCTAAACAAGTCACCTTGATTTTGTACAGCACGAAGAGGCGGCTCTATGCATTTCCAAATTCCAATAATTAATATGACCCAGAAATAAATTGATAAAAGTAATACTCACAATTTAACAATGGATATGTTATTAAAGATGTTAGACAGTTTTGTATGCCCTTAGCTTCAATCAGAATGATGTACATTATGAGTTTATTGTAAATGAATAAAAGTACATATTTGATTCATGTTCCCTTGGTATGTTTCTGTGTAATACCCTTAAACTGGACACTTAATGAGACTCGTGTTAGTTTAGAATGTTCACAGGCAGTGGGTCGGTCTAGGGTGAGACCCAAGGCACATGCAGTGTAGGATTAATTGAATCTTTGAACCAGACCAGATTTTCAGTATTGCCCTGGACCTTGGAGATTAATGGGCAAAACTGGAAAGTTACACCCGACCCCTAGACTCGATTATGATACTGCACTAGGTGTCGGATTGGGTTGTCTTTGATGTACCAATCAGTGAGATCCTTAGCGGGGGTCAAAACCTGGGTATGTTGGGACAGTCTGAGAATTCATTTGAGTGGGTGATCATAGTGACAGGTATAATCTTCTCCTATTACTTCTCCGTATCAGGTATAATCTTCTCCTATTACTTTTGGTTCAGATCTGGTTCAGTTCATGGTTCAAGATTGATCCCTGAAAATATGATTTTCTAAATAGGGAACGTGATTCCCAGTTGAAAGGGAGAGAAAAATTTTTGAAATTCGCCCATTTATTCCACAAGATTTGGGCGTCCATACGATGGATCTCTCATCCCTTCAGTGGTATCAGAGCCATGGTTCAAATCTTGAACCAATTCTTTTCAGATTTGAACCTGCACAAATGGGCAGAAGGCGTTCTACCCAATTTGCGTAGATAAGGGTTTTTGGGAAATTGTTCCCAAAATTATGGGCGAATAATCTAAAATTAATTTTTATATAAATCTGATTATTATTTAGAATTGTTCTTTATAATTTTCTTGATTTATGGGCTGTTCGTACAAGAGAAGATCGAAATCTTGATTTGCGTAGGGAACCTGTGATTTTGCAGTTTTTGGATTACTTTATTACATTTGGTCTGTCAAATAATTTTTTTTATTTTTAGACTGAATGTATAGGTATTCGATCTAATGTAATTATTAATAGAAATTAGGATTTCTATTTATTTTAATTTGGATCAAAGATGGCGACGCAGAAAAGGATAACTCACAGAGGAGGAGATTTCGCAGATGGGAGAATCACTATCTGCGATTTGCAGTTTGTGAAACCGCAACCTGTGATCTAACATTTGTTTTGCAGGAAGGATTGTGCGAACAGCCCTGGTAGACTGATTCTTGATTGTTCTTTTATCAGAATTTAATTTCAGATTATTTTCTTGAATTAAAGATTTAATTGAAGATCAAACCCTAGACCCATTCGAACCAAGATTGGTTCAAATTGTTTGGACCGAATCTAGGGTTTAATCAAGGCTGAAAGTCAGCCCTATTTTTCCCACTAATGGGCCTGAGGATTGATGTTTAATTAAATGGTTAATTCGGCCCAACCTGTAAAGGCCCAGTTTTAAATAATTAAAACTGCTAAAAGCCCACTTAACTCTTAAAGCTATATGGGTCGAACCTTTCAACCCTAATTTGGCCCATATACCTAGATAATATTAATGGTTAATATTATGGATTTAAAATGGGCTTCAAATGGACTTTACAGATAATTAATTGATTGGATCAATTTATCCTTGCATGTGATGTATGGATGTGTGATGTGCTACGTACATGGGCCATAAGTGCTTGGCCCATGCTCAATCGACAGTGGCTCTTGCGCACACCATGGCTGAATGCACATCAATGCCATGGTGTCTCTTTTGGTCATTGGATGACCTCCCTCAGTGGTGGGCCCCACACCTCATGGAGAGGTTACATGCGGAACCCTAGACGATTTAGGCCCACCGAAATCTGGCTTTATGAAAGTCAGTGTGAGCCACTTTGGTTTGACCTAAATCAAACTAGGGTATAATTAACTGTTCCCTCCTGCTAATATGAGTGCATGTGATAGGGAGATTCATATGAAGTGGATGGCTTACGTGATGAGATAACAGCTGGAATTTCGAAGATCACATCCCTAGAAGGAGGCGTTCAAGACTTGGTAAGACGTTTTGATCTGTTGCTTCAGCAACAGACCTTGTCAGCTCCTTGTCTACAACTGACAATGCTCCTCCTGTATCCGCATCAAGTCGTGCGGCTGACAAAGG
Source organism: Nelumbo nucifera (assembly GCF_055504915.1). Classification (NCBI taxonomy): domain Eukaryota; kingdom Viridiplantae; phylum Streptophyta; class Magnoliopsida; order Proteales; family Nelumbonaceae; genus Nelumbo; species Nelumbo nucifera. The sequence goes on from NC_142649.1 coordinate 129,832,696, forward strand.
GAAGAGCGCAGCTTTCCCGACGTCTCCTTCAATGTCAGCCCCAGAACATACTCCTGATTCACTTCCTCGGAAGTTGGAGTTGCCTATTTTTGATGGGAAAAATCCAGACGGCTGTCTTTTTCGCGCGCTATTTTGAGATTAATGACTTGCTTCCGGCGAAACGTCTGCGGGTGGCAATGGTCTATTTAGAGGGTGATGCATTGGCGTGGTATTATTGGGAGGATGGTCGCGACCTTTTCGTAGTTGGGCTGAATTCAAGGAACTCCTCCTTGAACGTTTTCGATCAACTCAGGAGGGAAACTTGTAGGAGCAGCTTCTATCATTACGTCAATCCACTACTGTTAAGGAATACCGTTGCCAATTCGAGGTGCTCTCCGCCCCCTTACATGACCTACCAGAATCAGTCCTTGAAGCTGCCTTTGTTAATGGGTTGCGCCCAGATATACAGGTCGAACTCCGACAGATGGAACCCGTTGAGCTAATCAGAAAAATGGTTGTAGCCTAGAAAATTGAGGAGAAGAATCAGGCCTTATGGGCTTATCAATTAGGTTCATTCCCTCATGGGCCCACAACGTCCCTCTCTGGAACCCACTTTAACTCACGGGTTTCGCAAGTGACTACTTCTGCTGTCACTCGACCTACACGAGCCGCAATCCCTCCTTCATCAGCCCCTATTATTAAGGCCCCACCTCCTGCTTTCAAAAAGATGACCGACAAAGAGATGCAACAGAAACGAGCGAAGGGTCTATGCTTCCGTTGCGACGAGAAATACAACCCGGGACACCGTTGTGCTCAAAAATCACTTCAGGTTTTATGGGTTCAAGATGATGTGGAGGAAATCACTTCTGATGCATCTATTTTGGACTGCACTTCCGGGGACACTAAAATTGCTCCGGCTCCAAAATCAGCCACTCTTTGTGCTTTGTCTCTTGTTGGGTTGTGTGCGGAAAATTCCCTTAAGGTGCATGGACGCATTTTGTCACGCGAGGTGGTCATATTGGTAGACTTGGGTGCATCTCACAACTTTATCTCCGAAACTTTAGTCGAAGAATTGAAATTACCCCGCACCCCGACACACGAATTCGGAGTTTAGATGGGAAATGGTGATGAGGTAAGAACCTCCGGAGTCTGCTGACAGGTTTGCCTAAACTTACCCGAATTGGATGTCATCACTGATTCTTTCCTTTAAAGTTGGGCTCTACGAATGTCATTCTTGGTTTTCCTTGGTTAGCATCCCTCGGGGACTTAGTGATGAATTGGGGCAACATGTCTATGAAGCTCAATTTGGGAGGTGTCCGGGTGAAGTTGCAGGGCGGTCCTTCTCTCTGTTCTTCTCGGGTATCTTTGCATGCTATGATGCGTAACTTACAACATGAGGGACAAGGGGTTTTGTTAGAATTAAAACAATTGCAGATAGTGGATTCTCCGTTGAACTCTGTCTTGCCTACATCCCCGCCAATTTCTGCGTTACTAGATGAGTACAAAGATGTTTTTGACATGCCTTCGGGCTTACCCCCTACACGGGCTACGGAGCATGCTATTATCTTGGAGGAGGGCACTTCTCCTATCTCTGTCCGTCCTTACAGATATCCTCAATTCCAGAAAGATGAAATTGGACGTCTTATCTCTGAGATGCTGGTTGTGGGTATTATTAAGCCGAGTACAAGCCCCTACTCGAGCCCGGTCCATTTAGTCAAGAAGAAAGACGGAAGTTGGCGTTTTTTGTGCGGATTACAGAGCCCTTAAACATGCTACGGTTCCAGATAAGTTCCCCATTCCGGTCATCGAAGAACTTCTCGATGAGCTCCATGGTGCTTCTATTTTCAGCAAAATTGATCTTAAATCGGGCTACCACCAGATTTGGGTCCGTAGTGAGGACATTCCCAAGACTGCATTTCGCACCCACGAGGGCCATTACGAATTCCTTGTCATGCCCTTCGGTCTCACCAATGCGCCATCGACCTTCCAGTCATTAATGAATAGTCATTAATGAATAGTCATTAATGAATACTGTATTCCATGATTTCCTTTGTCGCTTTATGCTGGTATTTTTTTATGATATTCTGGTTTATAGTGCTTCCGAAGCTGCCCATTTGGATCACCTTCGACAGGTCTTCTCTGTGTTGCGTGCCCACCGTCTCTTTGCCAACTCAAAGAAATGTATCTTTGCTCAGCCTAGCATTGAGTACCTGGGTCATATTATTAGCGTGGCTGGTGTTACTGCCAATCCTTCTAAAATCCAGGCCATGGTTGACTGGCCTCAACCATCTTCACTTAAAGCTCTTCCTAGTTTTCTGGGACTTACAGGCTATTATTGTCGTTTTGTGCATAACTATAGTAAAATAGCATGGCCATTGACACAACAGCTTAAAAAGGATGCTTTCTCATGGAATGCGGAGGCTGAGAATGCATTTCAGGAGTTGACACAGGCTATGACGACTGTACCGGTGTTGGCCCTTCTAGATTTTTCCCAGCCCTTCTTGATCGAGACAGATGCATCCGGTGTAGGTCTCGGGGCGATATTAATACAGAATAATCGGCCTATAGCTTTTTATAGCCACAAGCTTAGCCCGTCCGCACAATCAAAATCTGTCTACGAGCGGGAATTAATGGCCATTGTCTTTGCTATTAAAAAATGCCGCCCCTATCTTCTTGGAGGACGCTTTATTGTTCGGACCGACCAGCGGAGTCTCAAGTATCTATTGGAGCAACGGATTGTCGAAGGTGAGCATCATAAGTGGCTTCTTAAGCTTATGAATTATGACTTTGAGATTCAGTACAAACCGGGTGTCAATAATACCATGGCTGACGCCCTATCCAAAGTTCCTGCTGAAATGCACTTAAACTCTCTTACAATACCTATTTTTCTTGATTTTGATGACCTTAAGGAGCAAGCATACCATACAGCAGGATCCGGATGCCTATCCCGCCTATTCTTTAGTTGGAGAACACCTACGTTATCATGGTAAATTGGTTCTGTCGGCTTCTTCCCCATTTATTCCCCTCTTACTTGAGGAATTTCATTTGGGAGTTGTGGGAGGACACACGAGTATTTGCCGGACATATAGGCGCATAGCAGCTGAATTTTACTGGCGGGGGGGGGGATAAAGCGTTCTGTCCAGGAGTTTGTGCAGGCCTGCGATGTGCGTACCTGAACAAATCTAGGAGGACATTGCTATGGACTTTATTGAGGCTCTTCCTAAATCAAAGGGGTTTGATACAATTATGGTGGTGGTCGATCGTCTCTCCAAGTATGCCCATTTTATCCCTCTGTCATCCTTTCTCAGCTCTCACGGTTGTTCAGGCCTTCCTGCACAACATAGTCCGTTTACATGGCATTCCCCGCTTGATTGTATCTGATCGTGATAAAGTCTTTATGAGCTTCTTTTGGCGCGAGCTTTTTACCTTGCAGGGTTCAGAATTGCGTCGTATTTTGGCTTACCATCCTCAGACAGATGGACAATCGAAGGTGGTTAATTGCTGTTCGGAGACTTATTTGAGGTGCTTTGCGGCTGATTCCCCCTACCACTGGTCTTCTTGGATATCGTGGGCAGAATACAGCTATAATACCTCTTTTCACACTGCTGCTGGCATGACACCTTTCAAGGTGGTTTATGGGCGTGATCCTCCTCCATTAATCCGCTATGAGCTTGGCTCTACGGCTAATGCTGATGTTGAAGCTGTTCTCCTTCAACGAGATGCTATACTTAGGGAGTTGCGTGCTCATCTACACCGGGCACAACAAAAGATGAAAGACTCGGCTGATGTGAACCGCCGTGATGTTAATTTTGAGGTTGGGGATTCGGTGTATGTACGAGTGCGACCTTATCGCCAGCAATCTCTAGCTCGTCGAGCCAATGAAAAGCTTGCCCCTCGATTTTATTGACCATTTGCTATTGTGGAAAGAATTGGCACTGTCGCTTATAAACTTCAACTTCCTCCAGAGGCAAGGATTCACCCTGTTTTTCATGTCTCGCAACTCAAGAAGGCAATTGGCAATCATATCTCTTCTCCCGTGATTCCTTCCACTCTGTCAGCTGATATAGAAATGCTGGTGGAACCTGCGGGCGTTCGGGGGGTGCGTCCATCCACTATGCCTAGAGTTACTAGTTCGGAAGTGCTTATCCATTGGCAGGACCTGCCTGATTTTGAAGATTCATGGGAGCCTTTTGACTTACTTCGCGACCAATTTCCTCATTTCAACCTTGAGGACAAGGTTAGACTTTGGGCAGCGGGTAATGATAGGCCCCCAATTAATTTTACATATGCCAGGAAGGGGAAAGGTCAGCTTGCGGAAATAATTGAACATGGGGGAATTTATGGCTGGAGGGAATAAGGAGAGTTTTTGTGGAATTTATAGCTTGTCAGTTAAGAATAGGAAGAGTGTAGGGCATTTAGCATTTATAGCTTGTTAGTTGGAAATAAGAAGAGTGGGGCATTTATAATTCGGCCAGCTGGGCATTTATTATGGAAGGCAGTTATGTTGTAAGATGTGTATAAGAAGGGGCTTTGGGGGATGGAGGAGACAGACTTTTGCTGAGTAAAGAATTCTGTGAATACTTGGGAGAGCCGGCGGTCTCTCGAAGAACCGACCCACTGTAAGTGATCTTCTTTTCTTCTGAATAACTACCAGTTCCCTGTTGACATTCTAGTCGTGTGGATTCTGCTGTGAGTCTGCAAATTGCGTGTCAAGTTTCTGGGTCTTATCAGAGCAATATTTTTGGTTTCTAGACTGAACATCTCATCTAGGATTCTATGAGGTTTCCTAGAACAGCTAACTGTGTTGCAGATTTATTGGCCAGACATAAGGTTGATAGTAATGCTGCATTTTTCTGTGTTTTAAGGGTGGAAATAAGAGTTTTAGCTGTAAAAGGGCAAAAAATGTAACTGAAACCTATAGAATATATATTTAAAAATTTTCCACCTCTTTTACAGAGACACAAAGGAGACTTGAGTAAAAACAAATTTATTAGAACAAGAAGAAGAATTAAGAAGATAATGGTATTGAGAGAACACTGACCAAAAACTAAAAGTGCCTCTCTCTATTAGACTATAAATACAAGCAGAAACTCTGCACATCATCTTTTTTTTATCCACAATTGTTAATTTTATTAATGTAAATCAAAGTTATACAGTGTGCTTTAGTAAAGTACCATCATCCTAATTCCTAAATGTTCTAGAAATTTCTTCCCAAATTATACAACATGCATCAGTCTACACGTCCTCTATTATAATATCCAATATGGACTAGAAATCTCTTTCTCTAAAAGTGGCTGTTCTATGCCGTCTCATCCTCCTAATGAAATCCTTCCTGCAGATCCATGTAGAAACCAACAATGGTGTAGTAAATTTCACATTTCACTGCCATTAGTCTTTACTGTTAAACCAGAAATATGTAAAGACCTCCCCTCTTTTATAAGTTCTGACACTTTTTCTTATATTCCTATGCTCTAGACTCTTCCTAATGCAATATCACTTCAGTCATCACTTTTCAAGTTTAGTAACATGTTCATTCAATTACGGATGAAATAAGATTTCTAGTGCACATGTTCATTCATGGAGCCCAGAAATGCACATATTCATTCATCCAAGTGCAGAAGCACAAGGGTGAAGTAAGATTTCTAGCAATGTTAGTGTAAAAAAAAAAAGAAAAGAAAAGAAAAAACAGTACCAGATAACAGAGCATGCTTTTGATGCCTTGATGCCCTTTTCTCATGCATGAAATAGAGTTCAAGCTTGGATAATTGGTAACTATGGTTCATGTCATCACTTCTCTTCAGGTTCTCCAATCAAGGATACATCAACAAGAGTATATTTATTATTTGTAATACAAAGAATAAATTGAATTCTATGGAAGAAAGGCTGAAGACAAATAAATAGATGATGCTGAAGAATCACATTTGTTTGTCAACAATAAATGTCAATAAATGGATTAAGTAAAATGAAGTAAATAACTGTTTGCTAGAATTAACACATTTGCTTTTCAATAACAAATTTCAACAAAAAGATTAAGTAATACTAGGTAAATATTTGTTTGCTAGAACTCGAATATATTTAACCCTGTAATTTAGAAGACTTTAGACAGCTTAGATGCTTTAGCTATTAGGTTATATGCTGCCAAGGATTTTTTTATCAGTAAAACAGAAGAATCTTTTATTGAGATAGAAAGAAGAATTTACATTAGTATTCAGTTGTTATATGCTACCACTGCTATTAGGTTATAAGGCCCTAATTCAATCCCTTCTTGCACAATCGCCCTACTACATAACAGGTCTTAATTACTAGATCAAATGTACAACCAGCTTTTTTTAAGAAGTTTAAAACCAGAGGTACTTCATCCAAAATCCGGGTAAGTAAATTCAGACACACAGAACCTTGTAACTCCCCCTCCCCCCCAACACACACACAACCAAGAACACAAAAAAGAAACATACATCAACACACAGTACTACGAAATAAATAAACAAAGCACAAAAAAGAATTAAAAAAAAAAAGATCTCCACAGCGATAGCAATGAACAACATACACTTATAACTTTATAAGAAACAATAACAAACATAGAAAGGAATACCTAATAAGATCACCACTCAATGTTCAACTACCTAGAAGAAGTGGGGTACCAAGAGCCATACCAACTGACTTGTTCAAATGTGCACAAGAATGAATTTGATTTTTTAGAGTGTTATCCCTCACCCAGAGGCCTTCCCAGAAATTGATTTTATTATTAGAACATAAGTCATACCTAATAGTAATATATCTCAGGAACAACGGTAACAGACCTGCAATGGGATTTCCAAAGAGAATCTAAAGTAGTTCTTGTAGACAGTTCAGGGTCCCAGCCATTAGAATCCCTTCCATGATTCTCCTTATAACCAAATGCCACAGTTTATCCACGTCAATGGGATATCTCCAAAGTCACTTTCCCAAAAGTGCCAAGTTCTTTAATCTCAAATTCCCCAAACCCAGACATCCATCCTTCTTTCTTCTACAAACCAAATCCCAATTGACAAGATGGTCATTTGTATGTGATTGTATTTTGTAAGTGAAGTTTGAAAGACTAGCTTCGTTAGTTCAGTAACTGTATTTATTTAAGGAGTGTCTTCTAAGTGTCTTTAACTATACAAGTAAATAGTAATTCCTAGATTAAAATAATTCTTGTTCAGGAAGAGATATTGAACTCTCCTACAAGTTGAAATATCTTGCTGTTCAGGTAAATGTGTCTGGTCTGTTTTGATGTTAGTTTTGTTTGTGCATTTTACTGCAGTATGAAATTTCCATTTTTTGATTGCATGACTTAACTAGTATGGCTTCTGGGTTGCAGTATACCCCTGCAATTGATATTTGGAGCATAGGCTGCATATTCGCTGAGGTATTAACAGGGAAGCCTCTATTTCCTAGTAAAAATATTGTTCATCAGTTGGATTTGATGATAGATTTGCTTGGAACACCTTCCATGGATACCATCTCACAGGTATGGCATGACTTTTATTTCATCAAATGAATTTCATATTTGAATCATATCAATGAAGTATAGCGTAGCTTTTGCACTGTACTCAGGTCCGCAATGAGAAGGCAAGGAGATACTTAACCAGCATGAGGAAAAAACAGCCTGTGCCATTTGCGCAGATGTTTCCAAATGCAGATCCTTTAGCACTCAAACTGTTGGAATGATTGTTAGCATTTGATCCAAAAGACGACCTACTGCCAAATAGGTTTGTATCATGGGATGGTTACAGGGACTCCATCAGTTAGAATATTGCACAAATTATAGGAGCTTTTGTTTGTTTCATACATAGGATATCCGTGAAAGAAAGGCTAGTTGTTAGCTTCAGTAATTAGATCTTATAGTCAAATGTTTTATACTTTTTATTTTGTCTGGGTTAGAACCATTCTGCTGAAGCATGACATCTCTTCACATGCATCTTAGTATCTCACATATTAGTTTCATGAACATCGACCTCAACAATGCATATGGAAACACCAGTCATATAATGGAGCTGGGGCTTATTTGATGTAGGCCATATCTTAGTAATTCTGCTTTTGAGTCATTTGAGTGAAAGTGTTTCCACTATGGCACTGCTTGTTGTGTGGGTCTTCCAGTCATTAGCTGATCATTACTTTAAAGGCCTGACAAAAGTTGAGAGGCTCTGAAATGGGCTAGGCCCTCTGAATAAATTGTTCAAACTAGAGAAATAAGGGTTAGAATTTAGTTGGAAGAGAATTGATTCAGAGCTTGGCTTGGATGGGTTTCAACGACTAATAGACAACACCTTAAACACAAAAGAGGCACACGAACACTAATAAAGCAGAGCTGATCTGTCAATTTGTCCTTTCATATTAGGGTTAATTACACTGCAACCCAATGCAGAATTCTGAATCACAGCTCTCCATATCCACTAGTAGCCCCCCCTATAAACTGCATCCTACCCGTGGATTTGGCATCAATCCACAGTCAGGATTCATCCCCCAGTACGGTGGGGCTAAAAAATTCTGACCTGGACTAATCAGTCATTCTCCTTTCATATTATTTGGTTGATATGTTGCACACCTTACTAATAAAGCAGAGTTGATCTATACACCTTAACTAATAAATAAGAATCCAACAAATGGGAAAGACCATGATATACAAAGCCAAGCTAATTAGAAAAAAAAAAAACTAATAAATGGATAAGAAACAACTTACAAATAGATAGCGAAGAATAAACAAATTAAACAACGAAGTTGTTACTTACATCCTTTTCCAAAGCAACGTAGATGTCACAAAGCCCACACAAAATGCCTTATGAATATAATCAATCATATAAATTCACAACAATCAATATAAGTAAATAATATTAATGGTAGGATTAAAAATTGTAGTATCAGAAATGAAATCATTTAAAGGAACGTAGATATCTTAATATCTCTAAATACCGATGAATTCCAGCCATTCTAGGTCTGACTTAAATTTGTTGAATATAGTTATGCTTGAAAAAGTTTGAAGGCTTGTGCCTTTAAAGCCCTAAAAGCACAAAACCCAGTTTTGAGGTTCTATAATTTTTTGAGACTTAAAAGTGTTGATACTTACATAAGTATCAAGTCCTATCGCAGACCATACACTTACAAATGGCCCAAAAGTAATGTGTAGGGCCTGTAGGCCTACCCCCCTAGCCTACAATTATCATATTAATAGAGTAGCAGCCCTATAAAACATTATATTTAGAGGACATGTTAGACAAATGACTATTGTGTGGCTGGAAATTAAATGACCATGAATTTGACACATGAAATTTATGGTGGTCTCCCAAAATTTAAAAGTAAAAAAAAAAAAATTGCATAAATCATCTCACACTTCTATGAACATGGTTCTTCAAGGGATCTGTTGGAGAGATTTGAATCACCCACTTGGCCACCTAATGCAAGTGTGTATTTGTTTCAATTTACTTTTGAAGGTGGGGGTAGAGGAATGGGAGTAGGGAAGCTATGTTCATATTGGTTATAAATGGTTCTTCAAGGGATCCGTTAGAGAGATTGCTGGTGCTCAGGTCAACAGCCCCTTTGTGAGTTGTATCCTTACCTTTATGAAATTGCTTCCAACAAGGAAGGAACTATCTTTGAGCTCAATCAAGGGGCTGGAGAAATCTGAACAAATGGGAGGTTCCCCATTTATCGGATCTGTTGGGAAGGTTGCATGAGGCAGAGCTCAATCCAAGGGTTAAAGATGTTTGGTGGTGTGTTGGAGAGAAGAATGGGATTTTTTCAACCAAATCCTAATTTCATGCTTTGGTAGGTCCCTTTGTAAAAGGAAGGTGGGGCTTCGTGCTGGACAATGGGTGTTGCCTTTGTGGTGCGCATTTAAAATCAGTTCACTACCTTTCCTTTTGCTTCATTGTCCTTTCACCCATCAGATTTGGAGATGGGATTTAAAGGGGATGCCAAAACTTGCTGCTACTATTTGGAATGGACTTTGATTGTAATGGACTTTCCATTTGTTTGTCCATGAGTGTCCTAGAAACAAAGGTGGTGCTAGACATGGATGTCATCAAGGGTGTCAATTGACCGGTTTTGGATTGGACCCCATCCAGTCCAAAATCAATTTGGATGGATTGGACCAATCCGGTCCAAAATATTTATTAGATTGGATTGGAACTGGCCCGTCCATAACAAATATTGGATTGGGTTAGATTAAGCCAATATCTGGTCCATTGATATAAGATAAGAAATATATGTGTCAATGGACCAGGTTTGGGTTGAAATCAATTTAAATCAAAACGAATTTGAACAGATTGGACAGTCCAAACATTGAATTGGACCGATTCAAATTGGTCCAAAACATTCATTGGATTGGATTGGACCTGGTCCATTTATAATGGACTCACATTAGACTGGATCGGATTGGACCAAATCCAGCCCAATTGACACCCCTAGATGCCATCTATTGGACAGAATAATTCCCACTAATCCAGCATTCTAAAATTTTCTGTTTGATTTTTAACATGCTAAGAAAAAAAGTTCTATTCTATATAAAACCAATTAACCTAGACAAGTGGCTGCCTAATAAAATTGAATGAAAAGCACACAAAGAAAAATTAGTAAAATTGGGACACAAAGAAAATTGAATGAAAAGTTTTATTTTATATAAAACCAATTAACCTAGACAAGTGGTTGCCTACTAAAATTGAATGAAAAGCACACTGATGAAGGGGAATTTGGCCCGACCTCGTAACAGGGAGACACGTGGGCGTGACTCAACATAAGTGACAACGCAACATGATCAGATCGGCACGTGGACGTGACTCGACACAAGTAACAGATCAGTTTGCTACAAAGCAACCTCGGGAACCTTAATACCCCGAACTGAAGTCACCTCGATATCGAATCGCGACCAGGATAACGATATCAAATCCGCTATAGATCGAACCCGGACAAATGGACCACCTCGGTCAAGACTACCTCGGGACAAGTATACCTCGGTGCAAGGTCACACCAGGACCACCTCGGTCCCAAGGCACTTCGGTATTCATATCAGATCAGATCTAAAGAGCACGAGCTCGGGAAGCTCGCCACTAGTTGGCTCGCCACCAGGCAGCCCGACACCTTACAGGCAGCTCGCTACCTAGTCAGGCCGACTTCCGCGAGGAGCTCACCACCGTACTCCGCATTTTACAGGATTATGACTTATAACGGCTATATTAGCTCACCCACCCACTCCCTGGTTCAGACGGGTGCGGGCAATCTTACCGGTTGGTGGCATTTTACCCACCTAACACGCAAGCAAATCCCATCACAGCGAAGATCCAGCAACTGCTCCACCTACCCACGGGGACTCCAGTATATAAAGACTTCACCCCCCAGAGGTGAAGGTATGCTTTTATGCGTAATCTTTGCTCTCTAGCTCTCAAACTCATTATTATCATCTTCAACCTCTCTACTACTGCTACTGTGTGCTAACTTAGCCGTCGGAGTGTCCCCGCCGGGTAATCCACCCCAAGATCTCTGACTCCTCTCTTGCAGGTTACCCCAATTCTCGTCGTTGTTGGCATCCAGATCGTCTCCAACAAGGAGCAGCCGGATTATGCCACATCATTTGGCACCGTCTGTGGGAAATCGCTACTAAAAGCCCTTTTTCCGAAACCTCAAGTTCAAAATCAAACTCATGGCTTCCTCCAGCAACGCCAGACAGCATAACGAAGCGAACGTTTCTAGGGGCAACCTCAGTTCCCGTCCGCCTGCATAGGTCAGATCACCATACTGCTTATGCGGCTAGGGCCCCAGCGCTGACGATCCCCCAAGCAACTACACAAGTGAACACACCGCTCCCTCCTGTAGTCGATGCGACAATCATTGAACCCTCTATGGTTCTGTGGGATACGCTACAAAAGGCTAAGTTCTCATCTCCTGAACGACGAAGTTCTCTTCGTCCAAAAAGCTAAGTTCTCACTTTTTAGAAACTAAAGCTCTCGCTTTATAGTTTCCATTTTCTATGAACTCAAAGACTATGCAGGAAGCTAACAGACTAAGTAGCTCTACCGACTTTACTAACAATTCAGATAAAACCTCGTCAGTCCTCTTCGCTAGGTCCCCTCTACAAAGATGAGCTCTTCGTGGCTTCCGCGGGAGTTGACGGCCAACAGACTACATGGACGCCCTTGCTGGTCGAGCCTTCCAAGGCTCCCGTGCGAGCTAGCAACCTAAAGTTAGTAGTGCTGCCCCCGTTGGTCGAGCTCCCAGTAGCTTCTTGTAGGAGTGGGTGACTGGCATCATGAGGCAGATGTAGCCAGTCATAGCTCTAAGGCACCCACCTGGCGGCCTGCGCGCGGTCTGGTGGACTGGCCCAGGCGCGAACTGGTGAACTGATAAAAAACTTCCTCACCACCTAAGACCCAGTCGCCTCTTCGGCATGGGCAAGATCAAGGAGAGTAAGTCGCTCCCAACGCCTAAGGGCAAAAGCACCGAATTGGCAGAGACCTCGGCACCTAGTCAGCTCGACACCTCACAGGCAGCTCGACACCTCACAGGCAGCTCGGCACCTGGTCAGCCCGGCACCTCACAGGTAGCACGGCACCTAGTCAGCCCAACACCTCACTGACAGCTCGACACCTAGTCAGCCCGGCACCTCACAGGCAGCTCAGCACTTAGTCAGCCCGACACCTCACAGGCAACTCGGCACTTGGTCATCCCAGCACCTCACAGGCAGCTCGGCACTTCATAAGACCCTGTCGCCTCTTCGGCATGGGCAAAGTCTAGGAGTGGACTAACGAGTCACTCCCAAAGCCTAAGGGCCACAATACTACATAAGACCTAGTCGCCTCTTCGGCATGGGCAAAGTCCAGGAGAGTGGACTACAAGTCACTCCCAAAGCCTAAGGGCTAAAGTACCGAACTAGCGGGGACCTCGGCACCACATGAGACCTGGTGGCCTCGCTAGCATAGGCTAGTTGCTTCGAATACCTGAGGCATAGACAGCTCGGGCATAAGCCCTATGATATCTAGCCCACTACGGCACATAAGAGTAGGTCGGACTCGTAAGGGACAACCGGCATCCGAATAAGTAGCTTGTGCGCGGACAGGACGGGTATATGCCCCGCAATGTCGCTCACCTCGGTGTACGTTAAGTAGAGTTACCCCTACTAAGCCTTCGCAGATAGTTCGGGGTAACAAACACTTAGAAAATTTTCTATTACAATTATCCTTACTTATTGTCCAGATCGGTAGCTCGACAATTTGGGTAATCTGCACATTTGTTGCCTAGATCAGAAGTTACCTATACTTGGAATATTTTTTGCACAAGGATTTCTCAGAAATATTTGTATTTCACTCATGAAAGATGCAGGTACGTAGATTTTGTTCTGACCCGAGCTCAGTGGCTTCGGGGTGTACATCCATGATTCAAAAGCAAGAGAAAAAAGAAGAAAGAGCCAGAATCATGTAGAAGGACTGCCAACCACATCCGAAGGGTCCACTACTTCGACCTCGTCATCTCTCTCCCCCTCTAACGAGTTGGGCTCCTCGTTCGCTGCCTTGGCCACTCCGGGGGCTAAGCCCGACATCGTGATGGTGTTAGACAGTTTTTGTATGCCCTTAGCTTCAATCAGAATGATGTACATTATGAGTTTATTGTAAATGAATAAAGTACATATTTGATTCATGTTCATGTGGTGTGTTTCTGTGTAATACCCTTAAACTGGACACTTAATGAGACTCGTGTTAGTTTAGAATGTTCACAGGCAGTGGGTCGGTCTAGGGAGACCTATCCTGATAAGGCTGACACTGATATGCCACCAAGTCGGTTGGGGTGGCCTGTCTCAGCCGCCAGGGTGAGACCCAAGGCACATGCAGTGTAGGATTAATTGAATCTTTGAACCAGACCAGATTTCCAATATTGCCCTGGACCTTGGAGATTAATGGGCAAAACTGGAAAGTTACACCCGACCCCTAGACTCGATTATGATACTGCACTAGGTGTCGGATTGGGTTGTCTTTGATGTACCAATCAGTGAGATCCTTAGCGGGGGTCAAAACCTGGGTATGTTGGGACAGTCTGAGAATTCATCTGAGTGGGTGATCATAGTGATAGGATCAACCCCTTTGTCGGACAAAGGTAATGATCAGGGATGCACTCTCTCTGATAGAAACCAAGACTGCCGGCAGCCGATTTCAATCGTTGAGATTTGTTTTGCAAAATATATTTTATATGAGATATAAAAGTATATATATTATGGTTTCCAAAATGTTTGCGAAAGGTTTTAATTCCCGGGATCCATATAAGAAGAGAGTGCAACACTGTTCCTTGCAGCCAAGGGAGAGGTCCTCTCTTGTCGGGCAGTGTTTGATCATTATGGGCTGAGAGGTTAAGTGTAAGACCATTGAGGGTAATACCTGATGGGTTAATCTTGCATCTGCCCACAGTCCCTGGGTGTTACAAGGTGGCTTGGCCCAGGGACCACTTAGGGTAAGTGTTGGGCCCATAGAACCCATGTGATGGGTTTCAGGGGGTGCACTGTCCATAACGGTGTATTCGGCCAGGCCTTGTAATAAAGGCTGGGTCGAACCCATGTCGCTGATGTGTAGATCAATGTTTGGGTCCCATGCCATACAAGGAACCCCAACTGGGCAGCAGTTAGGAAGGCTAAGTGAGCACATAACCTTAATGGGCCTAAAGCCCATTTTGAACTGAGCTAATTTAATCAGTTAAATAAGGGGCGAATTCTGGGAATGGATTAGCAGATAGGATAGGGTCTTAACTCTATCCACTCAGAGAGCCCAGATCTAAATGTGATTCAGATCTGGAAACCTCCTAATGAGATTAGGAGAAGGCTGATCTAATCTACAGATAAGATAAGGGTTTACCCTTATCACCTAAAGGGATGTCTGATCCAAATATGATTTGGATCAGCAACACCTAATGGGATTAGGAGCTGATCCCTTTAAGGTTACAAAAGGAGGGGGCGGCAGCCTTTAGAAGACAGATATTCACATCCTCTTCAAAGCTGAAATCACAGAAGGAAGAATTAAGCAACCCTGCGAAATTCTTTCTTGCCGCCTCCTTCCTGTTGCCGCCTCACCTGCCAGTTCGATCTCCAGTTCAGTGGGAGAAATCAAGATTCGATCTTGACATCAGTTCCTTGTGAAGGGACTGATAGGAAGTTGTACTCACGTGCCTTCCTGCTACTTCTTGTGAAGGATTAGGTTCTTAGAGAGAATACTGCTGATTTTACTCCATCCTACACTACGCCATCTTCAGTGGGAGCAGTCTTTGGATCCTTCCTTGGGCGTGAACACCTTCGTTGGGGGATATTATTTCCCCGTATCAGTTATAATCCTCTCCTACTGCTTTTGTTCAAATCTGGTTCAATTTATGGTTCAAGATTGATCCTTGAAAATATGATTTTCTAAAATAGGGAATGCGATTCCCAGTTGAAGGGAGAGAATTTTTTTGAAATTTGCCCACCTTATTCCGCAAGATTTGGGCATCCATACGATGGATCTCTCATCCCTTCAGATGGCACCGAGGTCGAGATCGGGGAACTTTTGCCGAACCAGATACCTACACAACTTGAACCTAGAGTGGTAGGAGCTTGAACCATATTTGACCTAGAGAGCACGGAACTCCGAGGACTCCTTGAAGCGCTCAACGGCCTGGTTCCTTTCTTCTGTCCGCGCCTCCTGGATGGCGGTCTCAAAGATCTCGGTAGGCTCTCGAACCATGGCCTCAAGATTTTTTATTTCTCGTCGAAGCCGTGCCTTCTCCTCGGTCATCGTTGAGATCAGCTCCTTCTGCTTCGCATCCTCCTCGATCATCGTTGAGATCAACTCCTTTTGCTTTGCGATCTCCTCGGTCAGCTTGGAGATTTGTCCCTCCTAATCCAAGATCAGCTGCTTCTGGCACTCGGCTCCCTTCTTGGCCCGAAGTACCACGCCTCGAGCTAGGTCCAGCTCACAATGGAGTTTCCATACCTCCGCCTTGGCGTTCCAAGCCTCCGTCAAGCGGATCACGGACTGGCAGGCCATTGCGTGAAGAGCATAATTGACCTATCAAAAGAAAATTGAGGTAAGTAAAAAAAAAAAAAAAGGAGCGGAAATGAAGGCAGAATACTTACCACCATGCAGTGGTTGGAAGCAAATCCCAAGAGCCGGGCCAAAGACATATCAGCCCATCGCGCGACCTCATCCAAAAATATGGCATCCTTACTCTTGTGCACCGCGATCATGTGATCCATGATGCTCTCTTTCTCGCTCGCAGGGGCGCTCTCTGGCTTGGCAACTGATCCCCCTGATGCAGTCGAGTTCCCCGGTTCCTGAGGACGAGTATCCTCCTCGTGGCCCTCATCCACGACCACCTCGGGGCCCACTGTTCGGGCCTCTTCCCTAGGGGGCTCAGTGGAGACCGTCTCCACGGCCAGGACCTTAGTTGCTCCAGAGGTTGAAGGCCCGACTTCCAAGCGAAGTCTCTTCGCAGCCTTCCATTTCTTCCCCCTTTGGGAGCTTCTTAGGAGGCTCTCCACGTCGACCTCTAGCATTGTAATTGCAAAAATGGGACAGTTAGTTAAAAACTTAAAGAGCACTCTAAAATAAAAGAACTAAGGAGAAAACCTACCAGGAGGGCTCAAACCAACTCGCACAAGCTTCTCCTCGGCCAAGAAATCCTTCATCTCGAGGCCGAGGTTCCTCCACGAGTTGATGACTACCCTAGTTGCCGCATCCAAGCTCACCCTGGGATCCTTGATAGCTACCCTCCAGTGGGTTGGAAAAGACCACCCTTCAGGGTTACGGACTATGAATTACCTCCTTTTCCAGGAGGGAACCTTGTTTGGACAGCCGAATAGGATCTTGAACCCAGGCCGAGGAGAAATGTAATAGCTCTGTCTGGCATCCCCACACAGATAGGCTAAGTTCCTCTTAATGGCACAGATCGAGCTAAAAATGTCTAAGGACAGGGGACGGTTGTACTGGTGGAATCGAGTTCAGATGAAGTTGGTCGATAGTGATGTTGAAAAACTTGATTACTTCTACAATAAAGGGGTGGAGAGGGAAGCACAGCCCAGCAGCGAGCTACTCCTCAAAGACTACGAGCTCATGGTGATCATGAGCCCAAGGGTATTGACCTAGGGGAAGGCTAAAAACCAAGCTATCGGGAAGACGATAGCGAGCTACAAGGTACATTAGCCTATCGGAAGTTAGGGTGTAAGGACCGAAGTCATCTGGATCCCGAGCCCGGGAAGAAGACGAGGCCTCCAACCTAGAAGACGGACCCTCTTCCTGAACCTCGGTCTCCCCGAGCCGAGATGGCTCAACTTCGGGAGCAGAAGCTTCCCCTAAAAGATGAAGAGGTAAATCACTCTGCGGGAAGCTGACCTCCCCAGCAGGGGCCACGGATTGCCCCACCGCACCCTCAGCCTCGCTATAACTACCTAAAAGTCTGTCTACACTAGAACTGGACATGATTAAAAAGGAAGAATAGGAAAACACGGACTCACCAAAAAGAAGGCTGACCTCGGAAAACAAAGAGAAAAGCGAACTGGAGGGTCCCGACGCGACCTCATAATAGACTTGTGAATTTGTGGCGAGAAAAATGAGTCTCGGGACCCCCTATTTATAGCCACTGTACCAGAGAAGCAACGGTCGAGATTGAAGCAATCTAACGGCTCCTAAGAGAACCGGTTGCACGACCCTCGAGGTCGAAAACAGTTTAGCCCATTTTTTGGCGTCTGTAGAGTTGATAGATCGCATGACGTCCGCACGTGAACCACACGCAACCTATCTGACAGAGCAGCCTGGACTTCGAACCAAATCCACTTGTCACATCGTGAAACTCCCCGAACCAGGTCAAGACACCTAGCTCGAGGAGTAGGGGGCAATTGATGAAGGGGAATTTGGCCCGACCTCGTAACAGGGAGACACGTGGGCGTGACTCGGCATAAGTGACAACTCAACATGATCAGATCGGCACGTGGACGTGACTCGACACAAGTAACAGATCAATTCGCTACAAAGCAACCTCGGGTACCCTGATACCCCAAACTGAAGTCACCTCGGTATCAGATCGCGACCAGGATAACGATATCAAATCCGCTATAGATCGAACCCAGACAGATGAACCACCTCGGTCAAGACTACCTCGGGACAAGTATACCTCAGCACAAGGTCACACCAGGACCACCTCGGTCCCAAGGCACTTCGGTATTCATATCAGATCAGATCTAAAGAGCACGAGCTCAGAAAGCTCGCCACTAGTTGACTCGCCACTAGTTGACTCGCAGCCCGGCACCTTACAGGCAGCTCACTACCTAGTCAGGCCAACTTCCGCGAGGAGCTGACCATCGTACTCCGCATTTTATTGGATTATGACTTATAACGGCTATATTAGCTCACCCACTCCCCGGTTCAGACGGGAGCAGGCTGTTAGACAGTTTTGTATGCCCTTAGCTTCAATCATTTTGATGTACTTTTGTTATTTAGTGGAAATAAATAAAGTGCATGTTTGATTCATGTTGTTTGGTTTAATTCTGTGTAAAACCCTAAAACTGGACATTTGTAGAGACTCATGTTAGTTTTAAATGTTCACAGCCGTTGGATAAGTCTGGGGAGATTTATCCTGCCAAGGCTGATACTGGTGTGCCACCAAGTGTTGGGATGGCCTGTCTCAGCCATCAGGGTAAGACCCGAGGCACATACAGCATGGGATTACTTGAATCCTTGAACCGGACCAGATTTCCAGTCTTGCCCTGGACCTTGGAGATAGATGGGCAAAACTGGAAAGTTACACCTGACCCCTAGACTCGATTATGACACTTCACTGGGTGCTGGATCAGGCTGCCTTTGATATGCCAATCAGTGAGATCCTTAGTGGGGATCAAAACCTGGGTATGTTGGGGCAGTTTGAGAATTCATCTGAGTGGGTGGTCATAGTGACAGAATCGGCCACTTTGTCGGACAAAGGGTAATGATCGGGAATGCACTCTCTCTGATGGAAACCAAACTGCCGGCAGTTGATTTCAATCGTTGGAATTTTGTTTTTGCAAAATTAATATATTTACATATATATGTACGGTTTCAAAATGTTTGCAAATGGTTTTAATTCCCGGGATCCATGTGAGAGGAGAGTGCGGCACTGTTCCTTGCAGCCGAGGGAGAGGTCCTCTCTTGTCGGGCAGTGCTTGATCATTAAGGGCTGAGAGGTTAAGTGTAAGACCATTTAGGATAATACCTGATGGGCTAATCTTGCACCTGCCCACAGTCCCTGGGTTTTTATAAGATGGCTTGGCCCAGGGACCACTTAATGTAAGTGTTGGGCCCATAGGGTTCATACGATGGACTCAAGGGGTTCATTGAGATTTTCAGTGAATTTGGCTGGGCCTTGTATTAAAGGCTGGGCCGAACCCATGTGGCTGGTGTGTAGATCAATGCTTGGGTCCCACGCCATACAAAGAAGCCCAACTGGGCAGCAGATTGGAAACTAATTAAACACTGAATACTTAATGGGCCAAAAGCCCATTTCGAAGTGGGCTGATATGATCACCCATCAATGGGGCGAATTTGAGATTGCAGTTAGCAAAAAGGATTGGGCTCTTAGCCTTATCCACTCTTAGAGACCAAATTCAAATCAGATTTGAATCTGGTAACCTCCTGATAAGATCAGGAGTAAGCTAACTCTATCTGGGAAAGGGATTAAGATTATCCCCTATCCAAATACTGATTTGGATTGGGATAACTCCTAATTAGGAGATTTCTTAATCAAGAAGAAAAGAGAGGAGATTTTCGAATGACCCAAGAGAGGGAAATCAGATTTCGATCCAAGAGGTTCTGGTAAGCAAGAAAGGTTCCTGCGAATTGAGATTAGATCTCATTCTCTCCAGAAAAGAAAATAGTTCAGCCTTTTCGTTTCTGGAAATCTCCTCCTGCCGCCGCCATCTGCATTGTTGCAAGATTTGATCTTTGCAGAAAAGAAAGTCAAGAAACCAGTTCTTGACATCAGTCTTGCAAGAAAGACTGAAAGAATTCAGTGTTTAGTACATCCAGGGGATTCTTGTGAAGGATCCAGTGTGTAGGACGCACCCTGCTGGTTCTGTTCCATCCACAGCTGTGTCATCTTCAGCAGGGACAGATCTTGGAGCATTCTTTGGGCGTGAACACCAACTTTGGGAGATACTGCTTCTCCGGATCAGGTATAATCCTCCCATTTATCTTTTGGTACAGATCTGGTTTGATTAGGGTTCAAGTAGATCCTTGAATATTGTATTCTAAATTCAGGGAATATGATTCCCAGTTGGGAGAAGGTAGGAAATTTTTGAAATTCGCCCCACCCATTCCGCAACCTTTATGGCGTCCATTAGATGGATAAGGTTGTGGACTAAGGTTGTGGACTAATGGGAATGGAACATAGATTAGAATACAAGCAGAAACATTAGTCCTTTATGGCATCCATTTGATGAGTGGATATGATCCGTCACAGAAAGGTGGTGGGGTTATGCAGCTGAAACAGTTGGCTTCACGCACCCCATGTGATTTCCCACATTTCCAGAGACATTTCGTCGTCTCCGTCACTGAGATAGGAGGGAAATCTCAGAGATGAACAAATGGGAATGGAACATAGATTAAAAGTCATATCTATGTAGGTAAACATGAATCAAACTAAGGTTGTGGACTAATGATTTTGCTGTTTTTATCAGAAAATGGCAAACGGTCAATTTGCAAAGCTTCTAGACGATAACAAGCTTAAGGGCCCAAACTATGCCGACTGGTACAGAAATCTTATGCTGGTCCTAACTTCTGAAAAGTTAGACAAGGTAGTGAAAAATCTTGCCCCGGAACGTCCGGGTGATAGGGCTTCTGAGGCCCGTAGGAGGGACTACCAAGATTGGGAGGATAAGAACTCCCTAGCCCGCTGCTTTGTCATTGCCTCATTAGACAACTCAATACAGAGGCAGTTCGATCAGATCGAACTTGCCAAGGACATATTGGACAGTCTAAGGACAATGTATGAGGAGCAGAACCGTTCTACTCGACAGAAGGTCCTGAAATTGTTCATGACCGCGCAGATGACCAAAGGGCAGAAAGTTCATGACCATTGTCTTCGGATGATGGGGTACATCAACGAACTTGAAGCTCTTGGATCCGGGCTAGATCTTGGCACGCAAGTGGATGCCATCCTAAATTCTTTGCCCTCTTCCTTCAATGCGTTCACTATGAACTACAATATGAATAAGCTGAATGTCAGCGTCCAGGAACTCAGCAATATGTTGCAGAGGGCCGAGGATTTACTCAAGAAGGATGAGCCTGTGGTTATGCTTGCTGAAGCTAACAAATCGGGCAAGAGAAAGAGAAAGGCAAAGAAGCCCCAGAAGAAGACTACCAAACCCAAGAAGCAGAAGAAGAACAAGGCATCTGATGTCTGTCACTTCTGCAAGCAGACCGGCCACTGGAAGAGGAACTGTCCTACCTACCTGGAATCTAAGAAAGGTAATATCGAAACTTGTGTCATAGAAACTAATATGTTAGTTACTTCTGTGTCCTGGTGTGTTGACTCCGGGGCTTCAACTCATGCGTGTAATTCACTGCAGGGGTTCAAAGTTAGCAGAAGGCTGAGTGAAGGTGAAGTGACACTGTTCTTGGGAACAACTGCAAGTGTTGCAGCTGCGGCAATAGGAACCGTAGAATTAGTTTTTAAAGAAGGAGTCCTTGTACTTAAAGATTGTCTTTATGTACAGAACTTGAGAAGGAATTTAATTTCTGTTTCAAAATTGTGTGCTGATGGATATACTGTTTACTTTAGTAATATGATTACTGTTAAACGGAATAATAAATTCATCGCATGCGGGGAGCTAGAGAACGGTCTCTATGTTCTGCATCCTTCTTTGGAAACTAAC
Source organism: Nelumbo nucifera (assembly GCF_055504915.1). Classification (NCBI taxonomy): domain Eukaryota; kingdom Viridiplantae; phylum Streptophyta; class Magnoliopsida; order Proteales; family Nelumbonaceae; genus Nelumbo; species Nelumbo nucifera. Next base: position 129,854,540 of record NC_142649.1, read on the forward strand.
TTAACCGAAACTACGTCGGTCGAAAATCCCAAGAAAAGGACTCGTGATACAGTAAATCTCACGTGCCTCTGGCATTACCGACTTGGCCACATCGGTGTCGACCGAATCACAAGACTGGTAAAGGATGGTCCTTTGGATTTTCTAACCGTAGAAAATCTTCCCACTTGTGAACCTTGCCTCCAAGGTAAGATGACTAAGCGGCCATTTGACGGTAAGCCTGAAAGATGTGCAGGCACACTTGACCTAATACATACTGATGTATGTGGTCCCCTGAGTGTTAGGACACGGAATCAACACGTGTACTTCATCACCTTTACAGATGATTTTTCACGATATGGTTACGTGTACCTAATGAGACATAAGTCTGAATCATTTGAAAAGTTCAAAGAGTTCAGACAGGAAGTCGAGAAACAGTTAGGGAGAGAAATTAAGGCCCTTTGATCAGATCGAGGTGGCGAGTATCTCTCTGACGAATTCAGGGACTACTTAAAGGCCAATGGGATAGTGTCACAACTAGCTCCTCCTGCTACACCTCAACTCAACGGTGTTTCAGAGAGGAGAAATAGGACCTTATTAGACATGGTCCGGTCACTTCTCGTACGCTCAGAATTACCCACATCCTTTTGGGGATACGCATTAGAGACTGCTATCTACGTGCTGAATAGGGTTCCAACCAAATCAGTTCCGAAAACTCCATATGAGCTTTGGACCAGAAGGAAGCCAAGTGTGAGACACTTGAAGATTTGGGGTTGTCCTGCACACGTTAAAAGAACAAGTGCGGACAAGTTGGAATCTAAAACCAGCCATTGCCTGTTTATAGGCTACCCAAAGGATTCGGTGGGTTATCTATTCTATGACCCAAGTGAGCAGAAAGTGTTCTGCAGTCGAAACGCCCGATTCTTAGAATCCGATTACATCCTGGACACCCATCGTCAGGAAATAGTTCTTGATGAGGAGAGCTCAGGAGCAGTGGGAGATGACCCACAAGTTCCAGGTAATGACCAACCTAGAAGGTCCACCCGGGTATCTAGACCACCAGTCCGATATGGTTATGACCAGGATAGTTACCTGGTGGAAGCCTTGACTAGTGAAGAGGATCCCGTGTCTTACGCGGAAGCTATGTTAGACATAGACTCCCAGAAGTGGGTGGAGGCCATGAGAGCCGAGATGGACTCAATGGAGACCAATGGAGTCTGGACTCTAGTGGATCCGCCCTCCGGGGTAAAAGCAATTGGTTGCAAATGGATCTACAAGAGGAAGAAGGGCCCCGATGGCAGGATTGAGACCTTTAAAGCTTGTTTGGTGGCGAAAGGGTATACTCAGAAAGAAGGCATCGACTATGAGGAAACCTTTTCACCGGTGGCCATGCTTAAATCCATTAGGATCCTACTAGCTGTAGCAGCGTACCATGATTATGAGATTTGGCAAATGGATGTCAAAACAGCGTTCCTGAATGGAGATCTTAGTGAAGATATCTACATGCAGCAGCCGCAAGGCTTCATTGCTGCTGGTCAGGAACACATGGTATGTAAACTTAATAGATCCATATATGGACTTAAGCAGGCTTCTAGGAGTTGGAACATCCGTTTTGATTCTGCAGTCAAAACGTTTGACTTTGAGCAGAATCCGGATGAGCCCTGTGTTTACAGGAAATCCAGTGGGGATAAGATCACCTTTTTAGTCTTGTATGTGGACGATATCCTACTCATTGGGAATGATGTAGGAATGTTGACTTCGGTCAAGGTATGGCTATCACAGCAGTTCTCCATGAAAGATCTTGGAGAAGCTTCATACATACTGGGTCTTCGACTCTATAGGGATAGATCGAAGCGGATAATTGGATTATCCCAGGCTGCTTACATTGACAAAATTGTCAAAAGATACAGCATGGAAAACTCCAAAAAAAGGAAACGTTCCTTTCAGGCACGGAGTCACTCTCTCCAAGAAGATGTCTCCCAAGACTTCTGAGGAGATTGAGAGCATGAGAGACGTTCCCTATGCCTCAGCTGTGGGGAGCATCATGTATGCCATGTTGTGCACTCGCCCGGACATAGCTCAGGCGGTGAGTGTGGTAAGCAGATTCCAGGCAAACCCAGGACAGGAGCATTGGACTGCTGTGAAGAACATACTCAAATACCTTCGAAGGACGAAAGAGTTTTGTCTGGTATTCGATGGTAGTTCACTGCAAGTTCTAGGGTATACCGATGCCGATTTCCAGTCGGATCCAGATGATAGAAAGTCTACATCTGGGTATGTTTTCACGATAGGATCGTGTGCTGTTTGCTGGAAAAGCAGCAAACAGGGGTCCACTGCAGACTCCACAACCGAGGCCGAGTACATTGCCGCAAGTGAAGCTGCCAAGGAAGCCGTGTGGATGAAGAAATTCATACACGAATTGGGAGCGATTCCATCCAGCACATCACCCATCCCGTTGTTGTGTGACAACAATGGAGCGATCGCCCAGGCTAAAGAGCCTCGGGCCCACTTGAAGTCAAAGCACATCGAGAGGAAGTACCATGTACTGCGGGAGATCGTTGGTAGAGGGGACGTCCTAATTCAAAAGGTAGCATCAGCGGATAATGTGGCAGACCCATTGACCAAGCCACTGACACAGAAGGTGTTTGAGAAACACGTGGAAAGTATGGGACTCCGGCTTGTACCAGATTGGACCTCAGTGCAAGTGGGAGCTGTTAGACAGTTTTGTATGCCCTTAGCTTCAATCATTTTGATGTACTTTTGTTATTTAGTGGAAATAAATAAAGTGCATGTTTGATTCATGTTGTTTGGTTTAATTCTGTGTAAAACCCTAAAACTGGACATTTGTAGAGACTCATGTTAGTTTTAAATGTTCACAGCCGTTGGATAAGTCTGGGGAGATTTATCCTGCCAAGGCTGATACTGGTGTGCCACCAAGTGTTGGGATGGCCTGTCTCAGCCATCAGGGTAAGACCCGAGGCACATACAGCATGGGATTACTTGAATCATTGAACCGGACCAGATTTCCAGTCTTGCCCTGGACCTTGGAGATAGATGGGCAAAACTGGAAAGTTACACCTGACCCCTAGACTCGATTATGACACTTCACTGGGTGCTGGATCAGGCTGCCTTTGATATGCCAATCAGTGAGATCCTTAGTGGGGATCAAAACCTGGGTATGTTGGGGCAGTTTGAGAATTCATCTGAGTGGGTGGTCATAGTGACAGAATCGGCCACTTTGTCGGACAAAGGGTAATGATCGGGAATGCACTCTCTCTGATGGAAACCAAACTGCCGGCAGTTGATTTCAATCGTTGGAATTTTGTTTTTGCAAAATTAATATATTTACATATATATGTACGGTTTCAAAATGTTTGCAAATGGTTTTAATTCCCGGGATCCATGTGAGAGGAGAGTGCGGCACTGTTCCTTGCAGCCGAGGGAGAGGTCCTCTCTTGTCGGGCAGTGCTTGATCATTAAGGGCTGAGAGGTTAAGTGTAAGACCATTTAGGATAATACCTGATGGGCTAATCTTGCACCTGCCCACAGTCCCTGGGTTTTTATAAGATGGCTTGGCCCAGGGACCACTTAATGTAAGTGTTGGGCCCATAGGGTTCATACGATGGACTCAAGGGGTTCATTGAGATTTTCAGTGAATTTGGCTGGGCCTTGTATTAAAGGCTGGGCCGAACCCATGTGGCTGGTGTGTAGATCAATGCTTGGGTCCCACGCCATACAAAGAAGCCCAACTGGGCAGCAGATTGGAAACTAATTAAACACTGAATACTTAATGGGCCAAAAGCCCATTTCGAAGTGGGCTGATATGATCACCCATCAATGGGGCGAATTTGAGATTGCAGTTAGCAAAAAGGATTGGGCTCTTAGCCTTATCCACTCTTAGAGACCAAATTCAAATCAGATTTGAATCTGGTAACCTCCTGATAAGATCAGGAGTAAGCTAACTCTATCTGGGAAAGGGATTAAGATTATCCCCTATCCAAATACTGATTTGGATTGGGATAACTCCTAATTAGGAGATTTCTTAATCAAGAAGAAAAGAGAGGAGATTTTCGAATGACCCAAGAGAGGGAAATCAGATTTCGATCCAAGAGGTTCTGGTAAGCAAGAAAGGTTCCTGCGAATTGAGATTAGATCTCATTCTCTCCAGAAAAGAAAATAGTTCAGCCTTTTCGTTTCTGGAAATCTCCTCCTGCCGCCGCCATCTGCATTGTTGCAAGATTTGATCTTTGCAGAAAAGAAAGTCAAGAAACCAGTTCTTGACATCAGTCTTGCAAGAAAGACTGAAAGAATTCAGTGTTTAGTACATCCAGGGGATTCTTGTGAAGGATCCAGTGTGTAGGACGCACCCTGCTGGTTCTGTTCCATCCACAGCTGTGTCATCTTCAGCAGGGACAGATCTTGGAGCATTCTTTGGGCGTGAACACCAACTTTGGGAGATACTGCTTCTCCGGATCAGGTATAATCCTCCCATTTATCTTTTGGTACAGATCTGGTTTGATTAGGGTTCAAGTAGATCCTTGAATATTGTATTCTAAATTCGGGGAATATGATTCCCAGTTGGGAGAAGGTAGGAAATTTTTGAAATTCGCCCCACCCATTCCGCAACCTTTATGGCGTCCATTAGATGGATCCTACCATTCTTTCACAGGCAATCTTACCGACTGGTGGCATTTTACCCACCTAACACGCAAGCAGATCCCATCACAACGAGGACCCAAGAACTGCTCCACCTATCCACGGGGACTCCAGTATATAAAGACTTCACCCCCAGTGGCGAAGGTATGTGTGTATGCGTAATCTTTGCTCTCTAACTCTCTAACTCTCTGATATCATCTTCAAGCTCTCTACCATTCCTACTAAGTGCTAACTTAGCCATCGGAGTGTCCCCGTCGGGTAAGCCACCCCGGGACTGACTCATCTCTTGCAGGTTACCCTAGTTCTCGTCGTTGCTGGCAGCCAGATTCTCTCCAGCAGGGAGCAGCCGGGTTACACCACATCACACACAAACATAGGTGGTGCTAGACATGGATGTCATGTATTGGACAGAACGGTTCCCACTAATCCAAACATTCTAAAATTTTTTGTTTGATTTTTAAAATGCTAAGAAATAAAGTTTTATTAATTTTATATAAAACCAATTAACCTAGACAATTGGCTGCCTACTAAAATTGGGATTCACCACTGAAATAGTAATCTATTCATCACATGAATGCAAACACCCAATTTATTTGATCATACGATTTGGCACTGAAATAATAATAATCTAGACAAGTGGCTGCCTACAAAAATTCAGAATTGAAAGAGTCAAAACAAGTAAACTCAGTTGACATTTTCTTGCAAATAGAAAACAAAATAGGGATTTTATTAGGGTGTATCGATCAGAAAAGACAATCCCAATACCAAATCATAAATCGTATAAACCCATCATTAAGATACAAATTAATGGGTAAAGAAAAAGAATGAGGAAGTTGATGAGCTGCTACCTTGGTCTTGGTTTCGATGCGGAACAGACCCTAGTGGACAGAACACCAGCAAGCCACTCACCGGCAAAAGGGTTGAAGAAGTGGAAGCCGGGAGGTGCCAATCTCTCGAAATGACCTTGGGAGTTTCTCTTAGCTGCCCAGCAATGGATGTTGTTGATGATGAATCCTTTTTCTAGAGAGAGTGAGAATAAGTTCGACCAAAGAGAATGAGTTCGACTAAAGAGGATGAGAGAGAGAGAGAAGATGAGAGCTGAAGAGACGCAACCCTGGGAGTTTCTCTTAGCTGCCCAGTTGTAGATGATGAATCCTTTTTCCAGAGAGAGAAGGAGTTCGACTGAGGATGTGAGAGAGAAGATGAGAGCTGAAGAGACGCAGGAGCAAGAATGCGCGCAAGCAAAAAGTTGGTAGGTTCTCTGACTCGTCGAAGTAGAGACCTGGGATCAAATCCCGCTCCACCAAGAGTTGGGGCGGTTAAGGGAAAGGGGATGTGGTACCCCTGTTGTGTAGCCTAAGAAGCGAAAAAAACAAAAAAGTTTTAGAACCCGCGCAAAATAAATTTCTTTAATATTTTCTTAATAAAAAATGAAGGTGTATTGCAACGGTTAAATTAAAAACCATCTGAATATAAGCCACGGTCAGGAAATTGTGGCCAGGTTGAATACAAAAAATGGGAATATTGCCGCGGATGGTATATTTCGTTGTTATATATAGTATTTTTAGTTATGGTTTTTGGTTCATTGCTGAAAAATCATGGCTAAAAATGGTTTTTCTTGTAGTGTACACTGTTTTATGTTCAGGTTGAGCCCATTGAAATTTCAGTGAAAGCCTAACCTAGGATGGCCCATGAATAAATCTACTCTCAATTCTTTGAGAGGAAAATGAGATGGGGCCTGGACCTTTTAAACTTTGCACATTTCTTAATTTTCTGATATTTGGAGGAAAATTTATAAGGCTCAATTTAGAAAGAGTACAAATACAACAAATATGTATGATACAAATACATACAAAATAACAGAAAATACAAAGTTTTTTGCTCTACATTTTTGTATTTGTACTCCTTCCAAATGGAGACTAAAGAACAAAATGTTGTATTTTATATTATTTTGTATGTATTTATACTCTTTTAAAATTGGTGATTTTTTCATATATGTAGCATCAATAATTAAAAACTATTAAAAGCTTGGTATAAACTGTTTGGAAAATTGAATAAGAAATATTTAAAATATACCGTTTGGAAAAAGGTTGGTATAAACCATTTGGAAAAAGTTTCATGGCAAAGCCATCATTCCGGTTAAGGCATGCAGCGGCTTCAGGCTTTACAAGGTGGGCCCAACTCGGACAAAGTATGTAGAAGTTGATGGTGTGCGATCTGGATACTCCTAGCTAGAAGATAACCTGAACCCTAGTTGCGTGGCGAGCCAGACCAAGCTGCAAGATAAAGGACCAGAGAACCCAGGCTGGCTAACCCGGCGAGGTCGCTCTGATGCTTAAGTCAGTACTGTATTATGGATGCGAGTTGAATACTTGACTACTAGAGTGCTAGTGAGCAAATAATTGTGCATACCTTTTTGTGTCATTTGGGTTGGTGCCTTATATAGGCTTTGTTAGGCATGGGTTTCACGCACCACATCCGAGATTTCCAGGAGGTCGCCTAACCGGTTTGAGATCCCCGGAGGTAACCGCTACGCACATTGACCATCCTCCGAAACACTCGGTACATGAGCCAACTTCCGAGAAACTTGGGAGTGTCCAGATATGCATATCGAATTTGTCGACGAGCACAACTCGTAGGTTGCCTCCTGGACCTCAGTCAAGTTGGCAAGCCCTCGAGGGAGGTCGCTCCTCGCGTTGAGGTTACATCGGCTAGTGACGAGGTGCTACAGGTTGGCCCTAGGTGAGGTGCTCCTAGCCGACCTAATTTGTGGTCGAAGTCGCTAGGTCAAAGCAAAGATGAACCGCGATATGAGACTCCAACTCATCGCTTAAGTGGTATCCATGTGTCATCTAGTTGTTCTAAAATTCCATGTGTCACGATGTGACTGGTGTATCAAGTGTATCGATATTTTGAACCTGGGTTGAAGGTGCAAGCAATCATTGACAAGAGAAGAAGGGAGCTAGGTGATGTTTGTTGCCCATACACTTATTACTTATTGCGTAATTTATTATGTTTTGTGTTGTTGGCTTAAGTAATTCATTGTACATGTACTTATTGTGTAATGCATTAACAAGTCTATTAGGGTTTTCCAATCAGGACAATATGAGTATCAAACACTAGGAGCTAACTTGGTTGAAAATGTCACGAATATGGATGTAATGTCATGCACATGTAAGGTTTGGGATATAAGTGGCCTACCTTGTGCTCATGCACTTGCAATGCTTACTTTTACAAGGGGTAGTGTGGAGGACCTATGTGCAAGGCCTTCCACAAGGCAACCTATGCAAAGGTGTATAGTCATTTTATTCATTCTCTCCCGGGGCAAAAATACTGGAAACAAGTGCAACACCACCTAGTTAGACCTCCCATAGTGAGGAGGAGACCAGGTCGACCCTCAACTAGAAGAAGAAAAGAAGAGGATGAAGCAGTCCCATTGTACCATGCCTCACTAGAACATAAGATAGTCAAGTGTTCAATTTGTTGTATATTAGGATACAACAGAAGGAATTGCAGAGCCCCTCCTCCGAATATGAACAGAGAGACTTTCCACCCAATAGAGGGGCTATATCTACACAAGTTGTTATTAATTCATATATGCCCCATCAAACCCCAACAACTTATGAAGTTGGGTCATAATTAGGATCAGAAGTTGGTAGTACAAGTGGAAGGTCTGATAGGGGTGGTAGAACAAGGGGGAAGGGGAGGTCTGTTAGGGGTGGTAGAGGTGGTAAAGTTGACATGGGAAACTTGCAACATCCAGACATTGCTTCAACAGGAAGACAAGTGGTAACACTTATTTTAGTTATCATAACAGTTTATGAATTCAATTGAAGTTTGTACAGACATTCATTCCAATTGGTGTGTATAGGCAAAGGAATAGAGTAGTCAGGATTTGAGATACTCCCAACCGTGAGAGGGCCCATATGATGACATGGGTTATTTCAGACATCTAACTTATAGTTGTGTTGTTCTTTGAACTTTAATATATTTTGACACACCCATGTTATTTTTTGAACTTTGATATATTTTGACGCACTCATGTTATTTTTTTGAACTTTGATATATTTTGACACACCCATGGGTAGACTTAAACATGGAATTGGAAAACCAATTGAATTGGGTGGAAGACAATGGAAGTGGAAAACACATTGAGTTATGGTTGTGTTTTTTATGGTAATGTCTATTTAAACTTATACTTAGATGTGATGGCCATAGTGGATGTTGTAACTTCTCTGTACTTTAATAGTTGTGTTATTATTCTATTCAATTTTAATTGTCTTCCTTTTAGCATTAATCTTTAAAAGCATTAGAAAGAAAGATTGGTCTTTGTTTGAAAAATGGATTTCAAACAAATCCAATATGTCCATTAGAAAATTTTTTATATTAATATTCAAGAGACAACCTTTGATCCATAATGTCTCCACAAGGCCTCCAACAGATCAAAAAATTCAAGTTTAGCATTAAAAGGCTATGGTTCTTTTCGCAACATCTTGCAAGTTTTCCAGATTTCTGTCTTTTGTTGTAGGAGTGTTGGTTGTTCTTCAATTTGTGGTAAAGTGGCACACCGTGTCTTTTCTGGGTAAGGTGGTCTTGGGGTGGCCTGTTAGGATGAAGGGGCTTTCTAAATTAGCTCCATTCCATCCCATGAATATGGATTCCAGTCCTTCCATGTGTTTTAGGTAAACCTTTGATGGTCTACCCTTAAGATTTCAAACAAAATGTTTTCTAATCGGAATTTAACATTGGAAAAGAAAGAATTCAAAGAATTTTAAATCATGGTGATGTTGTTAGACAGTGTATGCCCTTAGCTCCAATCAGAATGATGTTATGACATTTATTATAAATGAATAAAGTACATATTTGATTCATGTTATTGTGGTGTATTTTTGTGTAATACCCTTAAATTGGACACTTATGAGACTCGTGTTAGTCTAGAATGTTCACAGCTGTTGGATAAGTCTAGGGAGATTTATCCTGCCAAGGCTGACACTGATGTGCCGCCAAGTGTTGGGGTAGCCTGTCTCAGCTGCCAGGGTAAGACCTGAGGTACATGCAGTGTAGGTTTACTTGAAACCCTAAACCCGACCAGATTTCCAGTATTGTCCTGCTCCTTGGAGATTGATGGGAAAAATTGGAAAGTTACACCTGACCCCTAGACTCGATTATGATACTGCACTAAGTGTCGGATTGGGTTGTCTTTGATATGCCAATCAGTGAGATCCTTAGAGGGGGTCAAAACCTGGGTATGTTGGAACAGTTTGAGAATTCATTTGAGTGGGTGATCATAGTGACAGGATCAGCCCCTTTGTTGGACAAAGGTAATGATCGGGGATGCACTCTCTCTGATGGAAACCAAGACTATCGACAGACGATTTCAATCGTTGAAATTTGTTTTGCAAAATATATTTATATACGGATATACATACATATGGTTTCAAAGTGTTTGCAAAAGGTTTTAATTCTCGGGATCCATGTGAGTAGAGAGTGCAACACTGTTCCTTGCAGCCGAGGGAGAGGTCCTCTCTTGTCGGGCAGTGTTTGATCATTATGGGCTAAGAGGTTAAGTGTAAAACCATTGAGGGTAATACATGATGGGCTAATCTTGCATCTACCCACAGTCCCTGGATTTTTATAAGGTGGCTTGGCCCAAGGACCACTTAGTGTAAGTGTTGGGCCCATTAAGAGCCCATGTGATGGGTTTAGGAGGTTCACTGTCCATAACGATGAATTTGGCTAGGCCTTGTAATAGAGGCTGGGTTGAACCCATGTGCCTGATGTGTAGATCAATGTTTGGGTCTCACACCATACAAAGAAATCCAACTGGGCAGCAGTTTGAAAGGCTAATGAGCACATAAGATTTATTGGGCCTAAAGCCCATTTCGAACTGGTTTAGTTAGACTAATTAAAGAGGGGTGAATCGGGGATTTGGATCAGCAGATAGGATAGGGTTTTACCCTATTCACTCAAAGAGTCTAGATCCAAAAAGAGATTTGGATCTGGAAACCTCCTAATGAGATTAGGAGAGAGCTGATGCAATCTACAAATAAGATAAGGATTTATCCTTATCACTTAAAGAGAGTTCAAATTCAAATAAGGATTTGAATCAGGAAACTCTTAATGGGATTAGGAATTGATCTCTTTAAGTCTATAAAAAGAGGAGGGGGCGAACCATTTAGAACATCCAAAAAACATCTCATCCCCAGAGATTAGATCTCAGATCACAGAGAGAGAAGACAGCAACAGTGTGACTGCGCCATCTTCTCCCTGCGTTCTCCTTTAATAGCCACCAGCTGCTAGTTTGATCTCCAGTTTTGTAGGAGCGATCAAGAATAGTTCTTGATATCAGTCTTTGGAGAAAGGATGATTTGAATTCGTGCACACAGCCTCCATCTAATCCTTGCTGAAGGGTTCAGTTCTTGGGAAGAACACTACTGATTCTGCTCCGCCCTACACTGTGTCATCTTTAGTGGGAGCAGTCATTGGAGACTTCTTTGGGCGTGAACACCTTCAGTGGAGGATACTATTTCTTCGTATCAAGTATATCCCTCTCCTACCTTTTGGTTTCAGATCTGGTTCGGTTCTTGGTTCAAGATTGATCCTTTAAAATGTAGATTTTCTAAAACAGGGAATGTGATTCCCAAATGGGAGAGAGAGAAATTTTTGAAATTTCACCCAACCTACTTGCAGGGTTCAGCCATCCATATGATGGATCCCTCATCCCTTCAGTGGTATCAGAGCCAGGTTCAAATCTTGAACCAAAATAAATCAGATCTGAACCTGCGCAAATGAGCAGAAGGCGTTCTACCCGATTTGCGCAGTTTAGGGTTTTTCTGGGAAATCAATTCCCAGTTAAAGAGCGAATGATCTGAAATTAATTTTTATAAATCTGGAATATATTTAGAATTGTTCTATATGATTTTCTTGATTTATGGGTTGTTTGTACAAAGGAGATCGAAATCTTTAATGGCGCAGGAAATCTGTGATTTCACAGTTATATTCATTCTGGTATGTATTTAATTTTTTTTTTTATTTTTAGACTGAATGTATAGGTATTCGATCTGATATAATATTAATAGAAAATTAGGGTTTTTCTATTTTATTTTATTCAAGATTGAAGCTGCATGCGCTAGGGAAGGAGAATTCGCAAATGGGAAAATCGCTATCTGCGATTTGCAGTTTATGAAACTGCAAATTGTGATCTAACATTTGTTTTGCAAGTTTGAGATGTGCGAACAACCCTGTTACTGATTCTTGTTTATTCTTTAATGAGTAAATTTAATTTTAGATCGTTTCTTGAATTAATTCTTTAATTAAAAATCAAACCCTAGACCCATTTGAACCAAATTGGTCCAAACTGGTTGGACCGAATCTATGGTTCGATGAAGGTTGATGTCAGCCCTAATTTCCCACTTTTTAGGCCAAGGATTGATATTTAATTGAAAGATTTAATTCAGACCACACCTGTAAGGCCAAGTTTTAAAGAGTTAAAACTGCTAAAAGCCCACTAATTGTAGATGAGCTATATGGGCCGAACTGCTTAACCCTATTCGGCCCATATACCTAGATAATATTAATTAGTAATATTATGGATTAAAATGGGCTTTAATAATGGGCTTTATAGATATTAATTGATTGGATCAATTTTATCCCTGCATGTGATGTATGGATGTGTGATGTGCAACGTACATGGGCCATAAGTACTTGGCCCATACAGATACGATAGTGGCTCTTGCGTGCACCATGGCTGAATGCACATCATTACCATGGTGTCCTTAAAGATCATTGGATGATCTTCCCTCAGTGGTGGGCCCCACACCTCCTGAAGAGGATCCGTGCAGAACCCTAGCCGTTTAGGGACCACCAGAAATCTGGCTTTATGAAAATCAGTGGGAGCCACTTTAGTTTGACCTAAATTAAACTAGGGCGTAACTTTTGTTTCCTCCTACAATATGAGTGCATGTGATAGGGAGATTCAAATGATGAACTCTCTAAAGGCCTTCCATCATTAGCATGAAGATGGGTCCTTCAGTAATGAGGAAACACACCACAAAATTGGGCTATCCATTTGCTGTTGGATTTGTCGGAATGTTTCATAAGATGAGAGGAGTGTCATAGACCGATATGGGAGGAGCCTTACCAGAAAATGGAAGACTCTTTCACTGTACCTTGGCGTTCACAAATATGATGGGTGAGCACTCACTGGACAGAAAGGTTTAACCTAAAATGACAATGAACCTTGTCTGACAGAGGCCAAAGGGAAATCTCATATGATGAGTGGATATGATCCTTCACAGAAAAGTGGTGGGGTTATGCAGCTGAAACAGTTGGCTCCATGCACCCTATGTGATTTCCCACATTTCTAGAGACATAAGTCACTGTCTCCGTCATTGAGATGGGAGGGAAATCTCAAAGATGAATAAATGGGAATGGAACATAGATTAAAAGCCACATCTATGTAATTAACATGAATCAAATTAAGTTGTGGACTAATGTTTGCTTTTTATCAGAAATGGAAAATGGATAATTTGCAAAGTTGTTGGACGACAACAAACTTAAGGGCCCAAACTATGTTGACCGGTACCGAAACCTTATGCTGGTCCTGACTTCTGAGAAGTTGGACAAAGTGGCTAAAAACCCTAACCTAGAGCGTCCGGGTGATAGGGCTTCAGAGACCCGTAGGAGGGACTATCAGGAATGGGAGGAGAAAAACTTCTTGGCCCGATGTTATATCATTGCGTCCCTGGACAATACGATACAGATGCAGTTTGATCAGATCGAACTTGCCAAGGACATATTGGATAGTTCAAAGACACTGTACGAAGAGCAGAATCGTTCTACTCGACAAAAGGTCTTGAAGCAGTTCATGACTGCACAGATGACCAAGGGCCAATAAGTTCATGACCATTGTCTTCGGATGATGGGTTATATTATTGAGCTTGAGGCTCTTGGATCCGGGCTGGACCATGCGACCCAGATAGATGCCATCTTGAATTCTTTGCCTCATTCCTTCAATCCGTTCATCATGAATTACAACATGAATAAGCTGAATGTCAGCGTTCAGGAACTCAGCAATATGTTGCAGAGGACTGAGGAACTGATTAAGAAGGAAGAGCCTATTGCTATGCTTATTGAAGCTAGCCAGTCAGGCAAGAAAAAGAGGAAGACAAAGAAGAAGCCTCAGAAGAAAGCCACCAAGTCCAAGAAGCAGAAGAAGGATAGGGCATCTGATGCATGTCACTTCTATAAACAGACCGGCCATTGGAAGAGGAACTGTCCTCAATACCTAGAATCCAAGAAAGGTAATTTTGAATCCTGTGTCATAGAAACTAATCTATTGGTAACTTCTGCGTCCTGGTGTATTGACTCTGGGGCTTCAACTCATGCGTGTAACTCACTACAGGGGTTCAAGGTAAACAGAAGGCTAAGTGACGGAGAAATAACTCTTTACTTGGGGACTTCTGCAAGTGTTGCAGCTGCGGCTATAGAAATCGTAGAGTTAATTTTCAAAGAATGAACTATTGTACTAAAAGATTGTCTTTATGTACAGAATTTGAGAAGAAATCTAATTTCTGTTTCAAAATTGTGTGCGGATGGATATTCTATTCCTTTTGATAATACGATTACTGTTAAAAGAAATAACAAATTCATCGCATACAGAGAACTTGAGAATGGTCTCTATGTTCTCCATCATTCTCTGGAAACTAACAAATCCGAAACTACGTCGGTTGATATCCCCAAGAAAAGAATTCGTGATACAGTTAATCCCATGGGACTGTGGCATTACCGACTTGGCCATATCAGTATTGATCGTATCACAAGGTTGGTAAATGATGGTCCTTTGGATTTTCTAACTGTAGAAATCTTCCCACTTGTAAGCATTGCCTTCAGGGTAAGATGACGAAACGGCCATTTAATAGTAAGCTTGAAAGATGTACAGGTACACTTGACCTTATACATACTGATGTATGTGGTCCCCTGAGTGTTAGGACTTGTAACCAGCATGTGTATTTCATTACTTTCACCGATGATTATTCTCGGTATTGTTACATGTACCTAATGAGACACAAGTCTGAATCATTTGAAAAGTTCAAAGAGTTCAGACAAGAGGTTGAGAAACAGTTAGGGAGAGAAATTAAGACCCTTCGATCGGATCGAGGTAGCGAGTATCTCTCTGATGAATTTAGGGACTACTTGAAGGTCAACGGGATAGTATCACAGTTAGCTCCTCCTGCTACACCATAACTTAACGATGTTTCAGAGAGGAGGAATAGGACCTTATACGATATGGTCCGGTCACTTCTCGTACACTTAGAATTGCCCACATCCTTTTGGGGTTTCACATTGGAGACTATGATATACGTGCTGAATCGGGTTCCAACCAAATCGGTTCCGAATACTCCATATGAACTTTGGACCAGAAAGAAACTAAATGTCAGACACTTAAAGATTTGGGGTTGTCTGGCACATGTTAAAAGAGCAAATGCAGACAAATTAGAATCCAAGACCAGACATTGCCTATTCGTAAGCTACCCCAAGGGCTCTATGGGTTACGTATTCTATGACCCAAGTGAGCAGAAGGTGTTCTGCAACCGAAATGCACATTTCTTGGAGGATGATTACATCTTGAACAATCATCGTTAGGAAGTTGTTCTTAATGAGGAGAGCTCAGGAGTAGTGGGAAGTGTCCCACAAGTTCCAGGTAGTGACCAACCTAGAAGATCTACCCGGGTATCCAGGCCTCCAATCCATTTTGGCTATGACCAGGATAGTTACCTAGTGGAAGCTATGACTTGTGAGGAGGATCTCGTGACTTATGCAGAAGCTACGTTGGAAATAGATTCCTTGAAGTGGGTAGATGCCATGATAGCTGAGATGGACTCAATGGAGACCAATGGAGTCTGGACTCTAGTAGATCCAACCCCCGGGGTAAAAGCAATTGGTTGCAAATGAATCTATAAGAGGAAGAAGGGCCCCGATGGTAAGGTTGAGACCTACAAAGCTCGTCTGGTGGCGAAAGGGTATACTCAGAAAGAGGGCATCAATTATGAGGAAACATTTTTGCTTGTGGCCATGCTTAAATCCATTAAGATCCTGCTAGCTATAGCAGCATACCATGACTACGAGATTTGGCAGATGGATGTCAAAACTATGTTCCTGAATGGACATCTTATTGAAGATATCTATATGCAGCAACCACGAGGTTTCATAGTTGTAGGTCATGAACACATGGTATGTAAATTAAATAGATCCATATATGAACTTAAGCAAGCTTTTAGGAGTTGGAACATCCAGTTTGATTCTACTGTCAAAAAGTTTGACTTTGAGCAGAATCCGGATGAACCTTGTGTTTACAGGAAAACCAGTGGAGATAAGGTTATGTTTCTGGTTCTGTATGTAGACGACATTCTACTCATTGGGAATGATGTAGGAATGTTGACTACAGTGAAAGTATGGCTTTCACAACAATTCTTCATGAAAGATCTTGGAGAAGCCTCCTATATACTGGGTCTTCGACTCTATAGAGATAGATCGAAGAGGATAATAGGATTATCTCAATCTGCTTACATTGACAAAATAGTCAAGAGATACAGCATGGAGAACTCCAAGAAGGGAAATGTTCCTTTCAGACATGGAGTCACTCTCTCCAAGAAGATGTCTCCTAAGACTTCTGAGGAGATTGAGGGCATGAAGGACGTTCCCTATGCCTCAGTTGTAGGGAGCATCATGTATGCCACGTTGTGCACTCGTCCTGACATTGCTTAGGCAGTGAGTGTGGTAAGCTGATTTCAAGCCAACCCAGGGCAGGAGCACTAGACAGTTGGAAAAATATACTTAAGTACCTTCGAAGGACAAAAGGGTTTTGTCTGGTATTCGATGGTACCTCACTACAGATCTAGGGGTATACTGATGCTAATTTCCAGTCAGATCCAGATGATAGAAAGTCTACATCTGGGTATGTTTTCACGATAGGATCGTGTGTTGTTTGCTGGAAAAGTAACAAACAGGGGTCCACAACAGATTACATAACCGAAGCCGAATACATTGCCGCAAGTGAAGCTGCTAAAGAAGCCGTATGGATGAAAAAGTTCATTCATTAATTGGGAGTAGTTCCATCCAACACATCACCCATTTCGTTGTTGTGTGACAACAATGGAGCTATCACTCAGGCTAAGGAGCCATGAGCCCACTCGAAGTCGAAGCACATCGAGAGGAAGTACCATGTACTGCGAGAGATAGTTGGAAGAGGGGACGTCCTGATTCAGAAAGTAGCATCAGCGAAGAATGTAGCAGACCCATTAACTAAACCACTGTCACAGAAAGTGTTTGAGAAACACGTGGAAAGTATGGGACTCCAGCTTATACCAGATTGGACCTAAGTGCAAGTGGGAGTTGTTAGACAGTGTATGCCCTTAGCTCCAATCAGAATGATGTACCTTATGACATTTATTGTAAATGAATAAAGTACATATTTGATTCATGTTATTGTGGTGTGTTTCTGTGTAATACCCTTAAATTGGACATTTATTAAACTCGTGTTAGTCTAGAATGTTCACAGCCGTTGGATAAGTCTGGGGAGATTTATCCTGTCAAGGCTGACACTGATGTGCCACCAAGTGTTGGGGTAGCCTGTCTCAACTACTAGGGTAAGACCCGAGGTACATGTAGTGTAGGTTTACTTGAAACCCTGAACTGGACCAGATTTTCAGTATTGCCCTGGACCTTGGAGATTGATGGGCAAAACTAGACAGTTACACCTGACCCCTAAACTCGATTATGATATTACACTAGGTGTCGGATTGGACTGTCTTTGATATGCCAATCAGTGAGATCCTTAGAGGTGGTCAAAACCTGGGTATGTTGGGACAGTCTGAGAATTCATCTGAGTGGGTGATCATAGTGACAAGATCAACCCCTTTGTCAGACAAAGGTAATGATCGGGGATACACTCTCTTTGATGGAAACCAAGACTACCGGCAGTCAATTTCAATCGTTGAAATTTGTTTTGCAAAATATATTTATATACGGATATATATATATATATATATATATATATATATATATTATGCTTTCAAAATGTTTGCAAAAGGTTTTAATTCTCGGGATCCATGTGAGTAGAGAGTGCAACACTATTCCTTGTAGCCGAGGGAGAGGTCCTTTCTTGTCGGGTAGTGTTTGATCATTATGGGCTGAGAGGTTAAGTGTAAGACCATTGAGGGTAATACTTGATGGGCTAATCTTGCATCTGCCCACAGTCCCGGTGTTTTTATAAGGTGGCTTGGCCCAGGGACCACTTAGTGTAAGTGTTGGGCCCATTAAGAGCCCATGTGATGGGCTTAGGGGGTTAACTGTCCATAACAGTGAATTCGGCCAGACCTTATAATAGAGGTCGGGCTGAACCCATGTGGCTGATGTGTAGATCAATGTTTAGGTCCCACGCATACAAAAAAACCTAATTGGGCAGCAGTTTGAGAGGCTAATGAGCATATAAGACTTATTGGGCCTAAAGCCCATTTCAAACTGGTTTAGTTAGACTAATTAAAGAGGGGTGGATCTGGGATTTGGATCAACAGATATAAGGTTTTACCCATCCACTCAGAGAGTCTAGGTCCAAATAGAGATTTGGATCTGGAAACCTCCTAATGAGATTAGGAGAGAGCTAATCTAATTTGCAGATAAGATAAGGATTTATCCTTATCACTTAAAAAGAGTCCAGATTCAAATAAGGATTTGAATCAGGAAACTCTTAATGGGATTAGGAGCTGATCTCTTTAAGTCTATAAAAGGAGGAGGGGGCGAACCATTCAAAACATCAAAAAAAAAACAACTCATCCCCAGAGATTAGATCTCAGATCACAGAGAGAGAAGACAATTACAGTGTGACTGTGCCATCTTCTCCTTACGTTCTCCTCTAGTAGCCGCCAACTGCTAGTTCAATCTTCAGTTTTATAGGAGTGATCAAGAGTAATTCTTGATATCAGTCTTTGGAGAAAGGCTGATTTGAAGTCGTGCTCACTACCTCCATCTAATCCTTGTTGAAGGGTTTGGTTTTTGGGAAAAACACTATTGATTCTGCTCCACCCTACACTGTGTCATCTTCAGTGGGAGCAGTCTTTGGAGACTTCTTTGGGTGTGAACACCTTCATTGGTGGATATTGTTTCTTCGTATCAGGTATATCCCTCTCCTACCTTTTGGTTTCAGATCTGGTTCGGTTTTTTGTTCAAGATTGATCATTGAAAATGCATATTTTCTAAAACAGGGAATGTGATTCCTATATGGGAGAGAGAGAAATTTTTGAAATTTCGCCCAACCTACGTGCAGGGTTTGGCCATCCATATGATGGATCCCTCATCCCTTCAGATGCTGATTCAACAAATACACTATATGAGAACTGGTTTAGAATGCTAAATGGACAATAAACATACTATAGTATTGGAGTTAACAATATGAAAAAAGGTTCACAACTGTTCGTGAAAACATAGGAGATAGAGATAGAGAGAGAGATGAGGGTGTGTGGCATGGGGGGTTGGGCGTGCAAGGTGGGGGTGAGGGGGCGCTACATGCGATAAGGGGTGGGTTGCTAGGCATTTCGTCGAATAGATGCTAGTCAGTGACTGCATATATTCAAAAACCCACCGTCGTTCTCCTCTCTTCTCCCCTAAACCGTAGTGCCATTGGTCACCGCCGTTATCCTCCCCTACATGGCAGTTCCAAAATGCACCACCGGTTACAAATGGGTTACTAACGGTGGTGCCAACGCTACAAGTTACAACAACACAAACGCTGCAAGAAACCACGACACTGTCATCGT
The DNA here is from genome assembly GCF_055504915.1 of Nelumbo nucifera. NCBI lineage: Eukaryota > Viridiplantae > Streptophyta > Magnoliopsida > Proteales > Nelumbonaceae > Nelumbo > Nelumbo nucifera. Next base: position 129,873,985 of record NC_142649.1, read on the forward strand.
TCTGTAAGAGGATGTCGATGACGAGCCCTACTTTAAGAAAACGTCCATGTAGACCGACGGTGTTGGCACTGACAAACAACGGTCCAGTGCTGGTGACGAGCAAGAGGACGTCAGTGAGCCCTACACCACAATTCCAGTGCTGGTGACAAGTAACGATCGAAACGATCTAGTGCTGATAGAGCCAGCGAGCCTGAAATAAATTTAAAGGGTATTTTTGACCGTAAAAGGGTATTTTGGGAATAATGGACAACATTATCAATCACGAAGTGTCACATGCAAACGGGACCCGATGGTTGACTAACGACAGGGGAGGATTTGGACAATGTTAGAAAACTTAAGGGTACCGCAAGACAATATCTAAACAATAAGGATACCACTTGTCAATTTCGTGAATAGTAGGGGTAGTTTAAGAGATTTACCCTTGAGAAAATCATGTTGCATTGGCATGTCGTTTTCTCAACAAACATATTTTTTCATTTTTTTTTTGTTTGGAATTATTGCTCTACCATATAGGTGTTTTTCAATGTCACATTACCATATTGTTGCTACCAACGATAAAAATGATAAAACACCAAAAAAGGGTATTTTCGAAAAAAAAAAATGTATAACCAAACATCGCGTGATCTGAAAAAACAAAATTCAAACATGGCACTGATGTGGTGCCATTTTTCAAGAAAACGACATTGATTCCAAACATTGGTGCAAAATAACTGTTTTAAAACCAAAAACATGATTTTCCAGTGAAGCTTCTTTTAATGGCTCTTCCAAAGGAGCTCTATCAAATCTTCATCCCTCCCAAATGGATCCTTTCGAGGTTGGCTTGATGCTTGAACGCACCCATAATCAGCCCGAAAAAGGGTAAATTGCAGATTTTTACATTGTACTTTTAGGGCAAGTCTCTCTTTAGTATCCATGCTTCAAAATATGCCACTAAAGTACCTTAAATTTTGAAAACTACCAATTTAGTCCATTAACTAACATTAAATGGCATGTGAAAAAACACAAATGCCCTTAGAGTTCTGAATAGGCAAGAGAAGCATAATTTTGAAATGGGCAAAATAGTCATGTTTAAATCACTTTTTATTGCAATTGGACACCACTATTACTCACTTTATATCCTAATCTTTATGCTGGAGAATCAGTGCTTCCTCCCGGAGGAAAAGCTATACAAAAAAAATATTATGAAAGAAGATAATGTTGTTACCGGAAAAGAGTGCTTTAGATTGCCGTTGTTGCAATCCCTTTTTCCAATTATTCAATCCATAACAAAGGGGGTTTGGGGGTTTTAGACTATTGTTGCAAGAGAAGACAAGTAATTCTTGTCATGGCCAAGAGAATCAAGGTAAAATGGTATCCAAATATTAAATAAGATAGTTTTAAAAATTTAAGTGGCACAAATAGTCACATGATACATTTTACACTTAAAAAATTTTAAGTCGCACATGTGACAAAAATATTGTAACTCAGCACTGCAGATGCAAAACTCAATTTTAGGGGAAAATCTATGATGTGGAAAAGATATGGTATGGGAAGAGTTTTGACCAATCAAAACCCACCCATGAATTTGGATAAATAACATCTGATTGGCTATCACGTTTATGATTCCAGTTGACTAGTCAGAAGTTTTTCAGATATCATATCTTTTCCATATCATAGTCGAACCCCATAGTAAAAGGTTAAAACAACAATTTTTATGGCTTCTCAATTGGAGACCGGATCTGCTCCTTACACAGTGCACTTCATACCGATCTCACAGGCATATCCCACCATATATCGGAAATTTCTCCCATACTTATATGTTATTGTTCATAAGAGATCATAAATGTTTTCAATGCACAGTGGGATGTGCTGTGAGATTGATGTGAGGCATGTTCTTTGAGGAGTAGATCCGGTCTCTCCCAATTCCACTTTGTCCCATTGTAGGAGAAAGTACTTCACATCATTTATAATAAGGGCAAATTTCTTAAACTAAACTTATGATTTAGCTAATTGACTTTAGAGTACCCCTAAGTTTACTAACAATTGTCTAAAATCTCTCCCATCGGCCCTAACTTCCTACCATATTCCGTCATGTGATCGATACTTTTATTCAAAAATTCTGATAATACCCTTTTGGCCTTTTTATCGTTTTTGTAGTGATTTTTGGGAGAAAGTCTCCCTGCCCGGAGTAAATAGTGATGTTCTTCATCTCTCTCTCTCTCTCTCTCTATTTCTGTCCCTCTCTGCAACTGCTTCTGAGTTTGTTTTCGTTCCCAAATCATTGAAAACTCTAATCTTTTTGATGGAAAATATGTCAGGAAAAGGCGAAAGGTCCTATTACGTCCTCAGCTCTGAACACCAAAATGGATAAGAAGAAACACGTCTTTCGCTCTGGAGTGCCTTACTGCATGCAGAAGTCTTGGAACTGGAACTGGCAGACAATGCCAGAAAGGATCTGAAGGTTAAATGTATTACACCAAGGCATCTGCAGCTTGCAATTTGAGGGGATGAAGAACTTGATGATATACTGATCAAAGGAACTATAGCTGGTGGAGGTACAATTCCTCACATCCACAAGTCCCTGATCAACACATCCTCCAAAGACTATAAATTTGCAGATTGACTGAACTCCTTTTCTGCTGTTGAGGCTTCTCAATCCTGAGAACCATTAATCACCACTGACCCTCCCATGTATAAGTGTAATACGAGCTGTACCTCCCAATCAGAAATAAACACGTCAACCATCCTTTGTACATGTACGGGCTGAGAGCTTACAATTACAATAGCTCCATACACATCAGCTACGACACCACCTTTTCAGACAAGATCGGTTGACAGGGCAGCAAAGGTCTAGGCAGGAAGAGGATGAGGAGGCAGCGAGGGATTTCTGACAGCGATCTTGGTGGAGGAAACTTGTTACTATCTAGCTCCTTGAGGCAAAGAGTGTCACTGACCCAAAATCAATGGCCCTCTTCAGCTCTTTCAAACTCCCTGCATCTTTAAGAAGAAAAACAGAGCCGATAAAGGGTAACAAAGGTTGTATCTCATCTCACTACAGTTTAATTTATAGGGTATAAGATTGCCTGTGAAGATGACTTACTGCATAATAGATTTTTGCCATTATAATAAAACAGTACCGGCATCATAGATTTTTATTGAAAGATGATATATAGAAGACAAAGATGATGAAAACGGCTGGATAATTCATCTTATCTATCCAAATTAATCTAATTAGGAAATTAAGCAATCCAGTCAAATCTTAATTAATTTATTTTTCCTATCTACATCTCTTCACTCTCGAGTCTCCTGAGAGCAAATTAAGAAGAAGATGTAGCTAGCGCCTAGCGGGTAGCGGCAGAACTTGAGGGATGAGGGTTGATGTGCATCACGTACGAATCACTAGCTAATTAATTATAATTGATAATCAGCGCTTAATTAATTAAAGCCTTCAGGTCGCGTATGAAAGCATCAGTGTAGGAGCGTTGCAAGCTTTCCTCCAACAAGAAGCTCCTCCACTTGGCGTGGTTGGCCTTCACTTGTCTCCCGATGTGGCTGTCATCGTCCATCACCAGTTTCACAGCCCTGCACACGCTCTCTCTTGTGAACCACCCGTCGTCCTCTCTCCTCTCCACCTCCACCGCCACCTTCATACCTCTGGCCAACAGTTTGGCGTTCTTGATCTGGTCTCCGTAATTGGGGAGCAGCACCATCTGACAATTGCTCACTAAAGACTCCCACATGGATCCATACCCACAGTGGCTGACAAAGCATCCCACCGACAGGTGACTCAGTATCTGTTGCTGAGGAACCCATCCCCCGTAAACCACTCCTCTTCCTTCCACCCTCTCCCTGAACCCATCCGGCAATGCCTCCTCCACCGTCCATGCTCCGTGTGGTGGTTTCAGAGCCACTAAGAAGGGCAATCCTGTCAGCTCAAGCCCCAAAACCAGCTCCTGAACCTTCTCCTTTGTAAAGACGCATTCGCTTCCGAATGCACAGTACACCACCGACCCCGCCTTGAAGTTGCCAAGCCGCCACTTAGATGACCAGGTGCACCAATGCTCATCATCGTCCAATACTGTGGTCGATTTCTCTTTCTCAGGCAGGATGGGGCCCGTCAGGAGTACTGGCTTCCCATATTGGCTACCCATGTAATCGCAGTATGGGCCTTCCATCTCTCTATAAGTTCTGAAGCATAAAGCATCGCACTCTCTCATGGAGGTCGTCTGCCTATCGTAGAATGTCAATCCAGTTGCAGTTCTGGAAAACTTCTGGAAAGCGAATAACAAACTTCGACTCTCGTGGCGGCAAAGCCGTATCGGCGAATCAGGCGGGTAGCCCGGTGGAGGTTGCATTAGCTCCTCTTCCGTTAACTGTTCGATCCCGTCAGGCTTGCGTGCGGGGACTAAGAGGTAAGAAGTGGAGGCAGGGCTAATGACGCAGTAAAGAATGGACTTGATGCCCAGTTGCCGAGCCAAGGGAGGAAGCCAGTAGGAGAAGTCGAAGAAAACAAAGTCAGGCTTGATATTTCGTAGAGCAGCTTCTACCTGATCCTTGGTGAGATTCATGGCGTCTACGAGGAGGGGCATAATGGGGCGAGACACGTCGGCAGTGGTCTCGGCGGTAGGGGGGAGGCCGTCGACGGGAGGGATAGCAATTGGGATGAAGCGGATGAGATCGGGGTAGCGGTTCAAATGCTGCAATTTGGACTGGGTTTTGGGGGGCAAGAGGAAGGAGACTCGGTGGCCGTTTTCTGCCAACTTGTTGGATAGGTGGAGGAATGGAACGATGTGGCCAATGGCAAACCAAGGGTACATGGCTGCATGAAATGTTGATCTCTCATTCCCACTCTCACTCTCAGTGCTGCACATCTTTAACTAATTTGCTCGACCGGAGCAACCAGCAGCCAGCAGTAAAGCTATTCTTAGCTATGCTCTTTTTCGGATCCCTCAGCCCTATAATATAATAATATGGTCCTCGCTGATGCCGTTGCCATGCTGCAAAATGAAGTTCAACCGTTTCAAAGGAGGGAAAATTATTATTTTAGTCGTATAGCCATAAAGAGGATGTAGTAGGCGCACTAAAGGCTTTAATTAATTGGGTCTGAATGACGAGTTTTGAAAAATAACAATTGATCATTTTAACCTTCGATACGAAATGTTTATTTGACTAATTAACAATTAATTAAATGAATATAAAATAACTTATAAATAGTAAAATTGATAAAAACATAAATAATTAAATACTTTTAAAGAAGTTAAAAATAATTATGTACATTAGTAAATGTATACGTATATGGCAGTTTCAAATGATCGATGATGATAATAATATTTTAGTATTTTTATTACAATTCACTGTTGGATATATTGTCTTTTAACTCAAAGACCTAAATTCAACTGTTCTTGTATTTTCTATCAATGTTTTCAATATGTGGTTGAACCATAGATTTGGATTTATTAATTTGTCAATTGGACACATTTTTTGAGCATGTTTTAACCTAAATCACTTTATTGCAAAAAATAAATAAATAAATAAAATCATTGACTTGGTCAGCAACCAAATGACCTTATTAGTTGAATCACTATTCTATTTAACTAGGAAAATGGGTTATGGTTAAGACATTAATTCTTTTTCTTTTTTGTATTTTTAGCCATTTCTATCTTTACTAACAATAATTCATATTTTTTCAAACATATTTTTGTTTAATATAAAGAATATATAATATTAATGCATGTTCAAATTTTTCTATAAAATTTATACAAAATCTATATTTTTATCTTTATTATTTAAATTATGGCATAATGCAAATTACTTATTTATTAGGAGGAATTGAAATTCTAATATATTATTTGTATATTGGTTTTTAATATTGTGGTCAAATCGATTGATTAGATTGATCAATCCACCACCCAATTCAAGATTGTAAGTCCATTTACCACAAAACCACTTGCCTACAATGACCTTTCTATTTAAATTGTTGAACCATTTGACATGGTTAGTGAAGTCATGTGTTATACATTAATGCTCTTTATTTTTTTCCTCCTAATTTTTATCCCATTTCCATCATTAATGAAAATAATTCTCATTTATCACATTGTTTTATATAGTGAATATATAATATTATAGATTGTGTTCAAATTTATCTACAAATTTTTACATTTTCTAGAATTTTATGTATTTCATTATTTAATTATATCGTCATATGTTGATTCATTTGGCATGGACAGTCGAACTACTAACCCACCACTTGGATGGAAAAAATATATTTTTTTTTCTTTTTATTGATTTTAAATCATGTAATCCAATTTCATCATTAATAAAAGTTATTATTATTTTCTTTTTTTTTGTTTAATATGATGAATATATAACATTAGAACCATATCAAAATGTTGTATACAAAGCTTATATTTTTCTTTGATTTTTTATATATTAATATTTATTACTTAGTTATGACATCACAGATTGACCCATTTGGCCAAGAAGGTTAGATCAGTGGCGTACCATCTAGATATGAAAATGTTTTCATTTTCAAACTAGTTTTAAAATTTGCATTTTATTTATATCATTGATAAAATAATTATTGTATATCATACTTTTTTTTTCTAATTAATATATAATATTATAGATGTGCCCAAAATTGTTTCATGTATTTTTTGTATTATTCTATTTAAAAATATTATTTTTAGATATACAATATAGGTTGACCCATTTGACTTGAAAGGTTGAATCATTAACCCACCCCTACACAGGAAAATGGTTTTAGTTTTAAGTTGTATATTCCATGTTCAACATTAACAAAATTATGTCTATTCTGTCATACTTATTTGTTTTAATATGACAAATATACAATAATAGAAACCTTTTTGATTTTTATCAAATTTTCATTATTTCTATTTTTTGTATTTTTTATATTTCTAATTGGTTAATACTAATTACATAATTATCTAATTATTAATGAAATAATATTTAGAAATTATTATTATTTTATTAATTATATATATATTATTTAAATACCTATTTAATTAATTTAATATCTAATAATGATTATTTTTTTATTAATTCAGTTAATTAATAATTGATTAAGATATAATTATTAACTATTAATAAAAATTTTAATTTATAATATTAATTAGATATTAACAACTAATTATTATTTTAATTATTGATTGTTAATGATAATTATTAATTCTTATCAATAATTTAGTATTTAATTCATAATTATATAATGAATTAATAATTAATTATAAGAATGATTAGTAATAATTATAAATTATAAATGATTAATTTATTACTTTAACTAATAATTATGTAATAATCTATAGCCCTTATTATAGGTGCAAAGCCTGGCCTAGAGCTGACCACACCTACCCCCTCCCAACAAATATTATATATTGTTACCAATGCAATTCACATGCAAGTAAGAAGAAATTATTTTTCCAAGCCAATTTACGGCTCAATTCTAGTCTATCTCTTTAGTTTTCTCTCTTTTATCTTTGGAGGCTGTTTGTGACAACTTATTTAATAAAAGTTTTGTATGGAATTTATCTTAAAAAATGAAAAAAGTGGTGGATAAATGTTTTTTAGTGTTGTTTGACAGCTAGGCAACGTTAAATGTCGACACCATAAAAGCAAAATAATAAAAAAAAGATTTACCAAACAGAATTTCAAAGTAAGGGAGAAGTACCAATCAGCCTAGATCAGAATTTACTAGGCCCAAAGTACAGGGGGAATGCATTCTGACCGTGAATTAATGCCAAATTCATGGGCAGGATGTGGTTTATAAGAGGGGAGAGGGTTAGTTGTAGGGGGCTGGAATTCAGAATTCTGCATCGTGTGTTTCCGTAGTTTTTCCTTCAAATTAATGCTTATATAAGAATGAACTAGTGTCGTTTTACAAATAAATGGCAACGGAACCATAACACCATCTGGTCACCACAGAATGTCTACAATCGTACCATTAAAATCACGCTGCATTTCTACAATGTTGATAGGGGCATTTTAACTGAAAAAAAGGAGATAAGTAAAGCCAAATGCAGCCTTAAAGTAGCTTGCGGAACTTACAGTGGAATGCGTCATTTATTATTTTGAGGGTCTCACCAACTACCATTACATATCAATCATTTTAGTCGGAGTTATTGTGTATGCACCCGTCGCATCCCATTTAGATTGTGTTTGGTGAATTTACTTTAATTTTGCCAGCTGTTGTTATCCAGAATCATGAGATTAAATGTATTGCTGTGGCCCATTTTAATTTAAAATTTTAAGTTATTAAGTAAATTTCCTGAATAGGTTTTTATTCTCTAACACGTTACTTTACACAAAAGCATATTTATTCAATGCCTGACCATTACATTGTAATGGAGTTTAACTTAATTTGGGGTCAAAGAGTTGTAATGGGGTATTGTAGTAGTTTCAATCTAATACAATTCATTTTAATTTGGAGGCTTTTGGGTTTCCTCATAATAACTCAGTCTACGTTGCTTTTTTCTCTCTAAGCTAAGAGAGTAACGTGATACTATTGGGCTTAGAGCATGAACAAATGACAAGCATAGGCCCAGTCATATCTCATGCTGAAATTTAATTAATTATAATGGAGATAATGAGGATCAAATGCTAGATCACTTGATCAAACAGCCTCGGTATCATCGCAAAAACCTTGAAAAGGCCTAGCTAGATATACCTAGGGTGACAGGATCTACTAGGCACATACTCTGAGTGCATCCTAAGGTTGTGTTTGGTACCATTATTGTTTCTACCTGAAATGTTTTGGGTTAGGTGCACACACACATATACACACAACAGTAAGCTTAGGTAGGGAGAGAGAGGGAGATAGTGTTTGTTGAATTGATGAAAGTGATAGGTAACTTGCTTACCCAATTTGGCAGCTAGAGGGGTAATGCTTACCCAGGTAGGAATGGCAACAGGGCGGGTTTGGAGAGGGTTTTGTAAATTCTTGGACCTACCCGCCTCCCTAAACCTTCCAACCCATACCTTCCTTAAAACTCGTAGCAAGTTGGATTTTTAGAAACCAAACCCTCCCTGCACATGAAAATGTAAAACCTGCCCCCACATTTGAGGGTGGGGTGTAGGGGTGGCAACGAGTCGAGCTTTTCACAATCTGCTCGAGTTTGGCTCGTGAAACTCTAGTTTGAACTTGAGCCCAATTCATTGGCTCGATTATGAAACGAGCCAAGCTTGAACCTACTAGAGCTAGGCTCGTAAGGCTCGCGAGCCAACTCGAATATATATGCTCGAACTCGGCTCGGCTCAGTTCCAACCGAGATCGAGCCCAATTCACTAGCTCGATTATGAAACGAGTCGAGATTGAACCTAATATAACTCGGCTCGTAAGGCTCGCAATAACCTTTAACTACGGTTTGTATGTTGCCCTTAGCTAGATGTTCTATAATGTGATGACCTTTAACTACGGATTTTGAAGGTGGTTGTAGCTATACCACAATAAAAGTAGAGAAGAAAAATACCTATAGATATGGTTTCTATAATATCTATAACTAAATGTTATCGCCCATATTAACCTTTAGCTACGGATTTTGAAGGCATTTGTTGCAAAAGCCAAGATATAGTGGCAGTATAGATCATAGAACTGCTACTATAACTATACCCCAACCATTGTTGCTAACTTATGGTGGTATTTTTTTTTTTTTTTGAGACCTATAGTGGCAATTATGATCGCTTCTATAGGTTATGTTTTTAAGAAATATTATATATTTGTTCAAAATTTTAAATACAAAAACCTAAATCATTTCTTATCTATCTATCTATCACCCCCTAAAGTTGATGTTTATATGTAGAAAAATGTTATGTACATAAGTTTCTTGAAATGTAAATACCGAAAAAAATCTCGAAATGTAACATTTGTCACATATCAATTGGGAGTATTATGGGACACAGTTGTACTGATTTCTGGTATCTGGGGCTGTTCGTATCTCCTACACTTTTATTCAGTTTGCTACTACTTAGTCCATATTTAGTCCAAACTAAGGCTGTATTTGGCATTGCATATTTTAAGGATTCATCTCCTTTTTGTAGTTAAAAACTCAACATTCTTAGGAGTATTTTAACTGTAAAAAAGAAATAAATACTTAAATAAGGAATGCCAAATGCAGCCTAAAGACTTCAATGGGTCCAGCTTGAGCCCAATCCAACCAAATCCAATCCTAGTTTTTACACAGGTTGGTCATGAGTTTTTGGATTTTGGACTGGACCTGGGCAAGACAACTCTCGCCTGACCTAAATTTGGTAACCCAAGCCCAACTTAAGCCTGACTAAAAAATTACATACATATGTATTACATTTTATATAAAAACATCTTTTTTCTAATTACGTGTCTGTCTATATATATACATATATATATTCTTTCAAATCCAATCATCCCATCTAAGCCCGGTTAACCAGTCAAGTTGTATTGGATTAAGCTCGACTTGGACCTAGGTTGATAAAGTTGGGCTTAAACTCAAGTTGGGCCAGGCTTGAGTCCAATATTTGCACCTTTAGACTGTATTTGGTTTGAAAGAAAAGGTAAGAAAAGGAAGGAAAACTTGTACAATAGGTTTCCCTACTTTTTCTTTCGAATCAAGTCTTAAGGTTGGTCCTAGGTTGACCTTCAACCCGACCTAACCCACCAGAATTTCACATTTAGAGCAAACACAACATGCAGTAAGGGTGTCAATCAACTGGTTTTGGATTGGATCCAATCTAATCCAAATTTTATCAAATCAGATTTGGACGGTCCATTATGATTATTAGATTGGGCCAATCCAAAATAAATTGGTCCATATTCTTATTGGTTTGAATTGGACCTAAACGAAATTTCCAATAATCCGATTATGAGGTCAAACCCTTGTCCAATTTGAAACCGATCAAAATTGAAGATGGCATAAAATCACTTTTATGAAAATACTTTTATGAAATCACTTTTACAAAAAAAAAAACACACTTTTATAAAAGTAATTTTATCAAAAGTACTTTTAGGAAAGCACTTTTACAAAAGCAGTTTTATAAAAGCACTTCTGTAAAAGTACTTTTACACAAACACTTTTATGAAATCACTTTTAAAAAAGAACTTTTATAAAATCAATTTTTACGGAAGTACTTTTACGAAAGCACTTTTATGGAAGTACTTTTATAAAAACACTTTTATGGAATTACTTTTATAAAAACATTTTTATAAAACACTTTTACGAAAGCATTTTTACAAAAGCACTTCTACGAAAAAGTACTTTTATAAAAGTATATTTAGAATACTTTAATAAAAGCACTTATATGAAAGCGCTTTTACAGAAGTGCTTTTTCAATGCCAAAAGAGTATATTTTTGTAATTTTCAGATTTTCTTCATTTTAATATATTTTTGTAATTTTTTTATATATTCTGTTTTTTATATAATATTTGATATTTCATTCAGTATAGATTGGATCCAATTCAGTCCATTTACATTTTAATGGATTAGATTAGATTTGGACTGTAATTGATCCAGTCCATTTATAAATAGACTTACATTGGACTGAATCGGATTGGACAAAATCTAGTCCAATTGACACCTCTAACATGCGGCCCCTTATGTATGGAACACTAATTCACTCTTAATTGATCACGTAATCAGGTTCACCCACTGGTATTTTGCAGAAGATCACATGTGCAATGGGTCTCATAACGGGTGTTGTGGAAGTGTAAGAAAAAGTAAATGAGATAACAACTCCATTTGGGAGTCCACTTGAAGTGGAACAATAGTCCCATCAGTCACAAAGAAAACAACGTGTTTAATATGATCCAAAGCTAGTTTTAAATAAAAAAAAAAGTTAAATAAGTGGCCATGCAAGATCTCATCTTTTATTGATCGTAACGAATACTTTGGACCAAATCTTGCCTTCATCTAAATTAGGGGTTATAGGTTTGGAGATGGACTGACTACCTCCATTATATAGCCGTGGAAGAAGAAGAAAAAAAAGAAAGAAAGAAAAATCGTAGACAGATTTTTTTTTTTAATTCAAAATTGTTTTTGAACCCCCCCAAAACTTGGCAAAATTCATCCTTCAGCCTTCACTCTCGATTATAAAACCCATTCAACCCACTCCTTTGTTTTATAGGTCGTATACAACAAATTTGCAACACCATATCTGTTCAGATCGGTCGCCTATAACGTATGTTTTGGGTAGGAACATATGATGCATTACACTAATCTAGGCTGTCCAAAATCGAAATAACAACACAGGTAGGTCCCATTTGTACAATAGGAACTTAGTATGTCTCGATTTATTGTGTTTCGAGGGGTCATAAAATTGAAGAGAAAAACAAACATGAATAAGTGATAAAATGATGATACATCTCAGTTAGACCTGTTCACATTTCATAGGCTTGGCATCAGGCTCGGCCCAAGAACATTGTTCTGGGTTCAGGCTTGACACCAGGCCCATTCAAATTTTGGTAAAATCTCAACTGAAGCCCAGCTCAAGAGTTCTAATCACAGGTTACAGGTGAGTTGACATCTTTGACACTCTTAAAATCTTGATGGTAAAACACTTCGTAAAATGTCAACCAATAAGAATAATTAAGGGTTTTAAATTGACTGAAGTATAAATTTCTTTAAAATAAGTAGATAAATGATGTCTTTTGGTTGAAATCTTGATTTAGCGTGTCAGAATATTATTTGTGGGAATTTAAATAATAGAGTGTGAGATTTTAATAACAGAGAGCATGGTTTTCAAAACCGGATCGAGAATCTGTCAGTTGATTGTTTCCGTTTTTCCTCAAAACCGGGATTTCTTAAAAAACTGTTGATTTTGATCAGTAAACCGTTGACCCGGGCGGCTAACTGTTTGAACCGTTCGAAGGTTTTGACTGTTTTTTATTTTTTAAAATTTTTTTATTTTTTTGTCAGAACGGGGCCGACTGTTCAATTCGAACAGTCAGACCATTCGACCCGGTAACCGAACTCCTGACCGGTTCAATCTCTGAATTGGTTTTAAAAACCATGATAGAGAGGGTGGCTGGCCCATTTGAGAGAGCGGAAGTGTACAGGCTTCTAACTTTCCAAGGTGGGCCTCACATAGATAACCTATAAGGTATATTGAGAGACCAAATCGATTGTTTTCAACTGATATAAGTCTAACACAACTTTATGGGGACGTTTAGGGCTGGTGCATTTCATGATCATTCCGTTTCACAAGTGGGCTCCAATTCACAAGTGATTCGTTTCATCTGTTATTTATTTATTTTTATTTTTTTTTGAGAAATACAAAAAAAATGAGATACAAGCTGAATTTACATTTAAAGTGATTTGGCTTAATATTATTATAATATAAGGACAATTGTGTGACATCTCAAAAATTAGTCACCTATATGGGCTTCATAGACAAAATCAGGGATTTTAGCCTTACCATAAGCAAATTCAACTTTATGATTTTGAATAGAATTCATGGACCAAGCTATAAAAATAAGGAAATTTGTGTGTTGGAATTCAGCTCTAGATAATAAGTGAAGTTCACGATGAACTTATGAAGACTAATTAAAAGGTGTGTTTGATTATGAAACCTATATTGAAAATGACCATCAGTACTCATAAGAGCAGGTAACCAAACAGGGTAGAAACTTTCATAAGTAAGGTGTGGGCAAGCAATCTTGTGCCAATAAAAAATTGGAACTGTGTGGATATTTGCAGGCCAAATATTGTTAATCCTTCTCTTTTGAGATAGAAAATTCAGCCTTATTTTCTACCTGAACTCAGTTGACCAGGTAGTTTTTTTGCTAATAAAAAAACCAAAATTCTGTGTGAATATTTACATACCAACATGTTAATCCCTCTCTTTTGACATACTTTCCAAGACAGCAAGGAAACATATATATCAACTAACAAAGACCAAAATGTTATTTCTTATCAAGAATATTATTTGTTAGTACTGTTTCTCTGAATATTTGATGAACTGATCAAGAAACCAGAAAAAAAAAAAAAAAAAAAAAAAAAAACCGAATAAAAACCAAATAAATGTTACCATGGAGACAAATAGTCATAACTAATAAAAATGCCTTGATAAGTTGGCATTAAATCCTCTTACCTACATTAATCATAAAGATCTAATAGAACCAGAAATTTAATTTGGAATCCATCAAAAAGAATCATCTTTCAGCAAAAAAAAAGTCTAAGCAAGAGGCCAAAAAAGGTAAAATGAGATCAATTAACTAGGGGTGTCAATTGGACTGGATTTGGTCCAATCTGATTTAGTTCAATGTGAATTTATTATAAATGGACCAGGTCTAATTCAATCTAATGAATATTTTAGACTATTTTGGATTGGTCCAATTCAATGTCTGAACCATCTAATCTGTTTAAATTTGTTTTGATTTAGATTGGTTTCAACCCAAATCCAATTTATTGACACCTATATTCTTATCTTATATCAATAGACCAGATAATGACTTAATCCTACCCAATCCAATATAAATTCATTACAAATGGGCCGGGTCCAATCCAATATAATAAATATTTTGGACCGGATTGGTCCAATTCAATATATGCTATTGGTCCGTCCAACCATCCAATTGATTTTGGATTAAATGGGGTCCAATCCAAAACCGGTCCATTGACACCCTTATAATTAACTATCAAATTATATCATCTTATATAACAAATATAGATTGGCTAAATGCTTTGCAATTTTAAATGTTTCATGTGAGTGAAGAATCCTCACATTTGATTGTTAACACAAATAGACCTTAAATATGAAGGCCGTGATATGGTGAGAGTACTACTACAACTAAGGGGATGTTTGGAACCATGGCAGTTTTTCAAAAAAACGGTGCCACGTCAGATCCACATAAGCATTTCAACAAAAGTCCATGTATCTCATTGTTTGGTTCAGCATATTATTAAAAACTCGGGCATGCCTCAAAAATTGGGACCCTTGGCGTTTCATGCATATCGATGAACTGTTTCCCCAACGGTTGACTGATGTGTATCCTATGTGGTGCTTACCTGTCAGCATATACATGAAAAACGGTGATGAAAATCACCTTATCAAACAGCATAGTGAAAAACGGGTCTTAGAAATATAAGCATTTTTCTTAAAAATCAGTCTCAAAAAACGCCCACGCTTCTAAACACCATGAACAAATTGGCAAACTATGTTGGATTGATATCTGCTTGACTTTGCAAAAAGATTTGAAGCTGTTACCGGATTGGATTTTCTTGCAACTGTCTAATAAAACTCAAACACATGACACGGTGCAATGCATTGAAAAAGAGAGAATCACTTGTTTTTACTACCTGCAGAATTGATAGTAAATTTGCCTTAAAAAATCTAAACTTGATTTGAAAAAAAATATATATAAAATGTGCTTAGAACTTGTTAATCAAAATTGAAATAAATCTAAATCTATTAAACCAAAATCCTAATTGATTAACAACAAGAAAAATACTGAAGTAGTGAAAAGCTAATGAGGGATAATTTTTTCAGGGTGTAATGACTAAGAGGGGCATTAATGGAAATAAAAAACCAGGATCTTTCGACGAATATAATAGATAGATAGATAATAGAAAGGAACTTCATTTTTGCTCCCAGATGGTTTTATGTTTTACCGCAGGGTCAGAGAGTCAGACAAGACCCTTGACGCTGTGGCCCCACTTAACGTTACTTCAAGATGACGTAGCAAGGTGAGCCACGTCAATACACGGAAGACTTGGATTTGACGCGGCAATGTGATTCCCTTATATATAGATTCCGGAAATTTTCACCGAACATAAGGCTGTCGGTGCGTGGTCCACCTGGCAAAGCCAACGAACCAAAAACGGGGTTATGGGTCCTACATGTCACGTTGTGGGGTCAGAAACTGGGCTTGAATCATGAAATATGATACCAATCCAACGGTCGTTCACGGTAGATGGGATGAGTTCATATCATGTGGGAAACAGAGAGCAGATATATGTCAGACCGCAGTGCTCCACCCTTTACGGCGCTCTACCTTCAATTTCTTGGTTTCGTCCCTTAGTCCTATCACCTCACCTGAAGCTGAAAGCCAAAATCCAACCGACCAAACAAACCCACATTTTTTAGCTGACGCGTAAGATAGCACTGGCTTTTTCACGTTACGCGGACGCGGGCGCGGGCGCTAAAGCAGAAAGCCCAGAAAAGAAACCCCTGACCGGAAGTGAACGTGAACGACTGCCCAGTAACTTACTAACGTTGATCTCATCTGAGACGACACTGTCGTCGCACTCGCACAGTATCAAATGAAAGTAAAGGATCCGATTCTGTGGATCAGTCCCATCTCTTCTACGAGATAAAGACTCCTGGGTTCTCCCATCTCGGCCCCTCTCTGCTTGGCAAGTTCGTTCAACTAATTAGCTGCAAGTTAAAATGGATTCATTCATTCATTCAAGGGTCAGAAATGGGACACGGAATGATGAATTTCTCCTCACCCGTCAATTGGAGTTGGCGTTCCTTGAAAGCGATAGAGAACGAGCTCTCTTGGTTTCTTCTTTTATTAATCTCGACAATAAATACTGGAACGACCCAGCAAGAGTTCATTTGGAGCTGACGACTTGTGTGGGGTTATTTCCGGTTCCAGACAACCGGCGCAAACGCAAACTCACAGAGACAGAGGGAGAGAATGGCAGAAGCAGCAGTTTCATATTCACTAGAAGAAACACCGACGTGGGCGGTTGCAGTTGTTTGTTTTGTCTTAATTTCCATCTCTATTCTTATTGAACATGCTCTCCATCTCTTAACCAAGGTATATGCTTGATCTGTAGTTGAGCTCCATATATAGCTATTCATTTTAACTCATTTGTTCTTTTAGAGGACAATCAGAGTCATGCATAAAATTATGAGGATTCTTTGTATATACTGTGGTGGGCATGCTGTAATCTTTCTCCTACTGCCTTTTTCAGCTCCTTACAAGATACAGGCGGAAGTCTCTCAATCAGGCTCTCTACAAGATAAAATCAGGTACAAGATGATATACAGTAGACTACTGCGCTGCTTCCATAATTCATTGTTTTGCTTTCTGGGCTAGCTATCTGGTTCTTTAGCTTATACCGAATTAACTACTTTTTTTCTATTTACTAGTGAGAACATCTTATTCCTTCTTCTGCTTTTCTGGGTTGCAGAGTTGATGCTTTTGGGTTTTATATCTTTGTTAATGACCATTAGTGAGAAGCACATATCTAAGATTTGTATCCCCAAGGACATCGGAGACAATTTCCTTCCATGCAAGAGCACAGTAATATCGAGTGACATTGAGGAGGAATCCAGTTGTGAAGAGGAGGTATGAGATTAGCTGCAAAGCAAACAAACCAGTACTCACAAGTTGTTTATCCACAAAATCTGCTTCAATATTTGTCACTCCAGCTGCTATTTGGATTTCATTGCACATATACATGTGTTTTCTCAAAACCAAGTAAAAACATTTTGAATTCAGCCCAGAAAAATAACATTGTTTCTAAAACCCAAAAGAATAGATGTTTTCAAAAATGAAAACATATTTTGGCTTCCATAAGATAAAGACTGATATTTCTTTACATCCTCTATATATGCTAACCTACATTTGAATGGATTTGGTTTCTAGATATGAATAATAAATTAGAAAAAAAAAAAAAGAAATCCGAGCTAATATTCATTTAAACATGTTTTTGAAACCAGAAATTTAACACCGTTTTTTATTCCAGTTTTGGAAAAAAATACTCCATGCAGTTAAAAATCGTGTTTTTTCGTGTTTTTGCTTTAAGAATCAGAATGGAACCAAAAAATCACGTAGGAGAACATCCCCTAAATGGATGACTGATGAATTTTGAGTGTATAGATTGTCACTATGTGATGTTAATTTAACTAGAGTTGTGATAGATGCTTTCGGTTTGATTCATATGAGCAGGGAAAGGTTTCTCTTTTGTCCAGAAAAGGTGTCCAGCAGCTCCAGTACTTGATCTTTGTCTTGGCCTTCTTTCATGTTCTTTCCTGTGTTCTCACCTTTGGTCTTGGGGTGGCCAAGGTAGTTTACTTCTGATATATACACGATACATTATGGTGTATTAACTTTTATGCTTCTTTTTTTAAGTATTTTATTGCTTGTTCTCTGAATCATATTAGTCATCAACAAATTTGACCTTTCAAAATTAGAATTTGAAGGCTATGTGCCTAAGCAGTCTATCTAAAAATTGTATACAATCTTTTGTAGCCTGAAAAGAACCATTAAATTAAAGGAAGTTTCTACTTTCTATAAGTAGATTGATGATCTCAAAAATATTATATTTATTTTGACTAATGATCCTTCTGTTTTAATTCATCAGATGAAGAAATGGGAGTATTGGGAAGAAGAAACAAGAACTCTAGAATATAAGTTCACCAATGGTATGCTTTTGGGCTGAGATTTTTCACTTGTTTTCTATTTTCTTCCTCCTTTGGTGGGTCCTTCGGGTGGCAATTCTTTACTCAGACTATTTTCTACAATCTAACCCCTTTTCCAGGAACAAAGAAATATATATCTGGTAATTAACAAAGCTGGGAATAAATACCAACTCGGTCAACAATCCATCAACCCAATTGATTGAACCGTTCACCCATCAGAGACTATTTCAATGGGCTACCAGTTTTGTGTCATTTTAATTATTTATAATGATGCATATGGACTGGATGCAACTGAATCATGTTTGTGTATGAGACTTAACCGTCTTTGTCATTACAAGTAGAGATATAACAGAACAAATTTTCATTTAATCATGATATCCTTCTCTCCATTTGATTTGAGTAATACATTCTAATTACTTGAGGACTTAAAAACCATGTAGATCCAAGGAGGTTCAGGCTCACTCATCAAACATCATTTGGCAAACGACATCTCAAGTACTGGAGTGAGCACCGTTTGCTTCGTTGGCCTGTAAGTTCTGCAGAAGTGATACCATCTCTTGCTGCTTGTATTTGTTAGATCTTTTAATCGAAAGAATCTTGTACTAAAATTGTGATCTTGTGTAGGCCTGTTTTATTCGGCAGTTCTATGCGTCTGTTTCTAAAATCGATTATTTCACTCTTCGCCATGGATTCATTATGGTAACTCCATTAATAGTTTTCACAAACACGAGACTTTCATCCAACTGGTTTTGATTTTAATAAGTGAAACTTCTGGTTGTCCATTTCTCTAGGCCCATTTTTCAGAAGGCAGTGAATTCGACTTCCAAAAGTTTCTGAGAAGAGCTGTGGATGAAGATTTCCAAGTGGTGGTTGGAATAAGGTAATTGTCTATGAGAAAATAAAATTACATTATTGCAAAAGATAAAAAGATTATCGCATTATTATACTCTCTATAACCCATTTATTGATTATTCATTATTGGGTAACTCTTTTTTCTTCTTTTGCAGCTTCTGGATGTGGATATTCTCCATGTTCTTTATATTTTTCAATGCATATGGTAACACCAATCTCCTTAGGCTGTGTTTCGTTTCATTTCCTCTCTTATTTTCTTTCAAACCAAACACAGCCTTAGTGTTCTACAAATAGCATGCATTCTGATTAATAAGCTATTCAAAACTAACCTTCCTTTCTTTCTTATGTATGTATCTGCAGGATTTTACAACTATTTCTGGTTGCTCTTTATTCCTTTAGTAGTAAGAACCTCAGTTCTAATATACATACATACATACATATATATATATATATATATATATATATATATATATATATGTTACTGAAGGATTGTATCTCTTCTGTTACAGATGCTTCTGATAGTGGGGACGAAGCTGCAAGATATCATAACCAAAATGTGTTTGGATAGCCATGGTGAAACTCCTGTTGTTAGAGGAACTTTCATTGTGAAGCCTAGTGATAACTTCTTCTGGTTCAAGCGACCCCAATTGCTTCTCCACCTTATCCAGTTCGTCCTATTTCAGGTAGAACTGTAACTTATAATAAATATCTGATGTCTTAATTTATTTCATGGAGTTTCAATTCATCTTTGCTGAAACAAATCCCTGTAATATTCCTTGGGTCTGCAGAATTCCTTTCAGCTGGCATTCTTCACATGGACATGGGTAGGTATATTATAAATTGATACTGGTATGATCATTTTTCTATTTTAGTAGAATTGAGTAGCTAAATTTTTGTCTGAAATGCAGTACAAGTTTGGGCTGAGATCATGCTTCCATAGAACAAAGGAAGACATTATTATAAGGATCGCCATGGGTGTTCTAGTGCAAGTCCTTTGTGGCTATGTAACACTTCCTCTGTATGCTTTAGTAACACAGGTAGAACTAATGAGCAGTACTCGGATTAAGTTAAATCCCAACTTCTAATTACATCATGTAATCAAGTTACCTCTTTGCATTTGCATATTAGATGGGGTCATCAATGAAGAAGGCCGTCTTCACAGAGCGGGTCATTGAAGGTTTAAAGAAATGGCACAGGAATGCCAAGCGGAGCATAGCTACCAGCAAAACCAATTCCGTCGGTCCTTCGCCATCGCTGGATCCTTCGCCTCCTCAAACACTTGATGAAACTTCAGTATCTAATGGACAAGAGTTTGAAACGGTGGAACTTTATCATCCATCAACTGAGGTTGGATGTCTAAGTATTGAAATAAAGGAGGAAGAGAAGGCAGAAACTGATGAGATATACAAACAAAGAAGCTACAATGGTGAGCTCTCTTTTGGGAGGTAAAATGAGCAAAATTTGTTGCCAGCTGAAACAGCATGGGGAGGCTTGGGCTTGGCTTGGAATTCAAAATGTGGACTGCACGCTGGAAGCTAATTGAAAAGAAGATTATGAATGAATGGGCCCGGTTTCATGACACAATTTTTCATTCTGGGTTGTTATCCTTGACAAAAAAAACATGCATTTTTCCAAAATTAGAGATACTACTTGGATAAATTTCCAGCATGTGATTTGTCAGATGCATCATTATTATTAACACAAAATAATTATTATAATTGTGTTTCTTTCTATGAAAATGCTTGAAAGTTGAAATCTTGGCAAATTTTAGAAATTCCAGGCCAATCCAAAACCATGATTTAATTGGATGCCACATGAAATGCATTGTGTGTTGAAATTTATTCATTTAATATGGAATTCTCTCTGGTTGTAAAGGGGAAAAAGGGTTATAAGTTCATTTCTATCTACTTCTACAACCAGAAAATATTCTGGCTGCATGCCCCTTAGATGGTAAAAAGCCGCAGTGATTGACAAAAATGACAAAAGGAATATTTATTGTCATATGGTACAGAAAATGTTGTCTGGTAACGTTTTAATTCACTTCAACGTGTTTAGTTCACTAGTAAGCGGCGGCATCCCAAGACACGGGTTGCTTT
This sequence comes from Nelumbo nucifera, assembly GCF_055504915.1. Classification (NCBI taxonomy): domain Eukaryota; kingdom Viridiplantae; phylum Streptophyta; class Magnoliopsida; order Proteales; family Nelumbonaceae; genus Nelumbo; species Nelumbo nucifera. The sequence continues at coordinate 129,895,266 of NC_142649.1, forward strand.
GGTTTTCCAGGTATTTAGAAAACAAAAACCCAATTTTCCTTTTGTTAAGCTGTGTTTCTCTCTCTCTCTCTTGTTCATGGATAGGAACGGAGGTCTTCCATTCCATATATGCATATATTTTATAAAAATTAAACTGGGCTGGTTTTAACTTGCTGGCATTTGTTGATGTGGGAAAACGACTTCTTGAGGTTTTTACTTTCAAAAAACAATATTGTTTTACTTTTGAAAAGACTAGAGAAGAGTCCAACCTATCTATCACCTATGACCTATCTTGCAGGTGAAGGTGATTTGAATTTTTTTCTTATTTACCAAAACAAAGGACCTTTATTCCATGGTTGTCCTTAGAAAATCTGAAAATTAATGACCCAACAGCCTTCTCGAAATCACCTTTTTCAATCATGCATTAAACACTTTTAGAGAATAAAATCTTAGGACCTCACCTAACAGTTTAAACTTTTAAATTCAATGGTTTTTTAGGAAATACCCACCAATAATCAGGCGACGTGGTTTAAATTAACAAGCGGAAACAGTGAAATTTTTAGTTTCATGCTTTGATGCATGGTTTCAAAACCGGACCGGACCGGACCGGAAAACTGGGAACTTGTCAGGTGGCCGGTTCCGTTTTTTCTTAAAATCAGGATTTCTCAAAAAACCGTTGATTTTAATCAGCAAATTGCTGATCCGGGTGGTTAATCATTTGAACGGTTTTGATCATTTTTTATTTTTATAAATACTTTTTATTTTTTTGTCAGAACGAGCCGATCATTCAATTCGAACGGTCGGACAATTCAACCCGGTAACCGAATCCCTGACCGATTCGGTCTCCAAGTCGGTTTTAAAAACTATGCTTTGATGAATCGTCTTCAAATCAAAGTCAATGTTTTCGACCCATTCTCAGAGAACCCAAGATAAAAGCAATGGCAACGAACCAACCACGCCAACATCCACCAATACACTACACGTTTAGCTAACCAGATGAAAGATTATTAACGTTGTAAGACTTTGGGTGAGTGCATCTTTTAGTTAATCTGTGGCCGAAGATGTTTGGTCTGCGACGTTTTTGATAGACATTCTAGGTTTTTGACTTTGAGATTTGAAGCTCTTGAATTAAATGAGTAAATGACCTTTTGAAATTGCTATGAGAGATCTTTTGCCCAATTGCTATCAAACAGAAGTTATATCTCAATGATGGTTCTTCAAAATTTTCCGATTTGTCAAAATGTATGTATAAACACATGCATGGGTGATGGGACAGGCATTGATCATCACTGTTGCTATCAAACAGAAGTTATATCTCAATGATGGTTCTTCAAAATTTTCCGATTTGTCAAAATGTATGTATAAACACATGCATGGGTGATGGGACAGGCATTGATCATCACTGCCATGTGATAATGGTGCAATGAACAGTGTTTACTTGGTTTGATGTGTAAAATGTTCAACTAATGTTTAATGTTATTATATTATCTGACGGAAACAAACAGATGTGGATTTTCAAATGTTTGTCTCCAATTTACATGCATCGTTATAGCATCAACAAGATGAACAATGAAATTAAGCATCTATTCTTAGTGATTGAGAGAGAGAAAAAGAAAGAGATTTTAACAAACAGGGCTTTATTACTTTTGATTCATACAACGATAAAAGCCATTGTGTGAAAATCCTTACAAACGGACACTCAGTTTTACGTTGATAAATTTTGTATTCTCGTCAAATGGTTTTTCGTTACGATGAATACAAACACAAATTCCATGGTTGGAGTTGATGGTTTTTACATTGATCAACTTTTATATATCTTGAAAGTTGTGATAGCTGCCATTTTCAATGGACAAATGTAATCTTATCAAATGCTTGCAAACGGAGCATGTATCAAACTGGTATTTATATAACAAATAAACATAGCTTAACTAGAAAAAAACCCTATGGTTAATAATTATGCATCTTTAAAAAGCACAAATGGCCTCGAATATTTCTGTATTTTTTTTAGGACAAAAATTATTATTTTACATTTAAATTTATTGATAAAAAGTGAGGGCAAATAACGTAATCGGTTATTAATATTAAATGAGTTGAAAAGAGGTAATTTTAATGATATTCAATGCATTCAATTCCCTCTCAATAAATCCAATATTTAATTTATTAACTTACATTCATGTTAAATGAATCTTATATTTAAGTTATTTTTGTTTCTTTTCATCATTAAGTTCTATTAATTAAATCCATACTTAATAAATTAATAATTCCAATAACATAAGAGCATATACTTTCAAAATCTACCTAGAAAAAATAGAGTTTTCATCTAGGTGGTGGTAAGAAATTAAACCATTTTGGGTCAAATGGATTAATCCATGTTACCACGATTAAATAATAAAATTCAAAAATACAAATTAAAAAATTTGGAAACATTTTTAACATACATATTAAAAAATAATAAGTATGATAAATGAGAAATGTTTTTATTAATGATTTAAATTGAATGTAAAACTTAAAACCAATTGGAAATAAAAAAATTTTCCTATTCTCTCTTACTAAATGCTATATTTAAGATATATTTTTCTCATCATTAAATTCTTGTAATTAAATCCACAATATTAATTTTAATAGTATAAAAATAAATATTTTGAAAAGTAATTTGAAAACAAAACCATTTTCTTCCCTTCCAGTGGTGGGCAAGCAATTCAATCATTTGGGGTCAAATGGACTAATAAATAATTCCATAATTAAATAATAAAAATTTTAAAATAAATAAGTATGAAATGTAATAAGTATTTTTATTAATGACAAAAATGGAATGTCAAATTTAAAATCTACCTAGAAATGGAATGATGTCATAGTTAAATAATAAAACTTTTAAAAATAGAAAATATAAAGAATCACAAAAATAAAAAAATAGAGAAAATTTTGGGCACATATCTAATGTTATATATTTATAAAAAATAAAATATTGGGTACATCTCTAATATTATGCATTCATTATATTGAACGTAAATAAGTATTATACATAAGAAAAAAAATCAATGATGGAAATGTAATACAAAATTTAATATCAACCTAGAAATCAAACTATTTTTCTTTTTGGGTGGTGAGTTAGTGGTTTGGGTCAAATGATATCATAGAAAAATTATTTATATAATGTAAATAAAATATATAATTTAAAGGGAAAATTATAGTCAAAACCGATTATACATTTAAAATTAGGTTTTAGGTTGGTCCAAAAATCAACAAAGCTCTAACAACCAGCTTTACATTTCAAATTATAAAAGCCCTTGCTATGTCATCAAAGGCTTTTGTGGCTATTGACAACATAGGACTCTTAATCCATGTTGGACACAAAATAAAACCCTATACTGAAAATAGGTTTTCAGTTTCTCTCCCACTCCCTCTATCTCTCGACCTCCCTCCCTCCTCTCTCACTCTCGCAATCATCTCTTAATCTCCCACTCTCTCAGCTTTGGTATGTAGCCAAATCAAAACCTCTCTCTCTCTCTCTCTCTCTCTCTCATTCTTCTTCCTCACTCTTCCTCTCTCGGTTAATATCTCCTTCTCCCTTAATCTCTATTGTTCTCCCTCAGTCTTTCTCCCGCTATCTCTCTCATTTTTTTGTTTTTCTTACAAGCATCTATAATATTAATCATACCGTATAAAAAAACTAGAGGGACCAACCACTTGTACAATCAAGTTATAAATTTCTATCAAGTTGGTGTAAATTTTATAGCCAAGAGTTTCTTGTGAATTTTTATCAAATTGGTGTAATGATTTTTGAACTACACCAAGTTAGTCTCATGTTCTTTTATATGGTTTGATTAATACTATATAAGTGTGTAAGAAAATAAAAAAAAAAAAAGAACAATAGAAGTGTGAGAGAAACTAAGGGAGAACAATAGATTGAGAGGGATTGAGGGAAAATGATAGGTAGAGAGAAAATGAGAGAAATTGATAGAGAGAACATATATACAGAAACCGAAAATCATTTTTTATTTATTTTCAAATCACATAGTCATTGAGCAAAGAGAGATGACTGAGAGAGAGAGAGAGAGAGGATCTAGAGAAACTAAAAACCATTTTCTTATTTTCCAATCACCCAACATTAAAGGGCAATTTCAGTATAAGCTTTTTGTTGTGTCCAACATGGATTAAGAGTCCCATGTTGGCAATAACCACATAAGCCTCTGATGACATGGCGGGGGTTTTATAATTCAAAATGTAGAGCTAGTTGTTAGAGTTTTGTTGATTTCTAGACTAACCTGTAGTCTAATTTTAAATGTACAACCGGTTTTGATTATAATTTTCCCTAATTTAAAATTAATCCGAAAGCAAAGTTATTTTCTTATCTAGATGGTGAGTCAATGATCCAACTTTTCTAAGAAACCCATGATGTCATAATTGAATAATAAATATTTAAAAAATATATAAAACAGCAAAAATGAAAACGTACAAAATTTTGTGAAAAACATTTGAGAACATTTCAAATGTTATATATTCATCATATTAAATGACAATAATTGTTAAAATAAAAATTATTTTTATTTATGATAGAAATGGAACACAAAATTTAATAATAATAATAAGAAGAAGAAGAAGAAGAAGAAGAAGAATTGTTATTTGGTACAAAAATTTAAGTTTATTTATTTTTAATCATATTGTTACTTTTGTTAATTTTAAATTTCTATCTTAACTATGATATATCTAAAATTCAAGTAATTAATATGAAGAACAATTTATCACATGCAACGCATGTGCTTAATTACTAGTCTATCTATCTATCTATCTATCTATCTATCTATCTATCTATCTATCTATCTATCTATATTAATAGGATAAGGGTGCTCTCTCCGTGCAGGAAATGGAATCTACTCGTGCAAGTAGATTCCCACGTGAAAGCAACCCACAACCCATTTCCTAAATATTGTTAGATATATAAATATTGTTATATATAATTAGATAAGATAACTAGATATATATAATTATCTAATTATATAAACATTGTTAGACATGTATAATCATTTAAATATTGTTAGATAATTAGATATATATAATTATCTAATTATATAAATATATAATAGTTATTATAAATATTGTTAATAACTAGATATCGAACATTGAACTGTTTGAACGGTTTTGACCATTTTTTTATTTTTTATTTTTTTTGTCAGAACGAATCGACCGTTCGACTGGTAACCAGACCCCTGACCGGTTCGATCTCCAAGTCAGTCTTAAAAACCATGGTGTTATGTCATTTGAGCATGTGACTCATACGACCCAAAAATGGAACCGTTCTAGCCACTGATTTTCGGGTCAATGGTTCGACTGTCTGGTTTGAACGGGCGGCCTGTTCTGACAACAAAAATTTAAAAATTTAAAAAAACGGCCATAAACCATTGTATGGATCAACGGGTTGACAGTTTGACCACTCGGGCCAATGGGTCATTGGCTGATTCAACGGTTTTTGGCCAGGGACCGGGATTGGGGTAAAACAAAACTGGTTGCCTGGATGGTTCCCAATTAAAAATTTAAAAAAAAAATGGATGACCCGTTCTAACAACAAAAATTACAGGCAAAAAATTGAGTGTGTGAGGTCCATTATATATGTTATGTCATTCAAGTGTGTGACTCATACGACCTAAAAAAAGAACCATTCTGGCCACCGGTTTTCAGGTCGATGGTTTGACTGTTCGATTCAAACAGATGGCCCATTCTGACAAAAAAAGTTAAAAAAAATACCAAAAACCATTGAATGGGTCAATGATATGACTGCCCGGGTCAATGGGTCATTGATCGATTCAACGATTTTTTGCTAGGACCCGAGATTAGGATAAAATGGAATCGGTTGTCTGGATGATTCCTAATTAAAAAATAAATAAATAATGGCCAAAAACCATTGAATTGGTCAACAGGCTGATGGTTCGACCGCTCGGGTCAATGGATCATTGACTGATTCAACGGTTTTTTGCCAAGGACTGGGTCAATGGATCAACGAGTCGATAGTTCCATTCCAGCCCTACGAAGCAGGGCCCCTCCACTAGTGTGATATTATACTAAAACAACTCATTCTAGCAATTCAAATAGAAACGCTTCATTGGAGGACTGCAATTTCCAAATACTAGCCCAAATCCATCCCTGAACAAGGTATTCATGGTTTTTCTCATTGTTTAGAAATCTGAGCAGGATTCCGGCCAATCAGATCGATTAAACCATGACCCAAGACATTGATCGGTTTGGTCATATGATGCAACTTGTAAATCATGAAAAATTAACCGAAACCAACTAGCCAACTAGTTTAGTCTAAAAACCAATAAACCAGTCCCGATTTTATAAAACCATCTAGTCACCAAATGACTAGAAGTTTCAAAACGTCAATGGCAAGACTTAAACCATAACCTTTTAATTGTGTATATTATCTTGTTATCACTAATCCATGTATTTATACCTCTTTAATGTATATATTACTTTAATAAACATGTTTTTTAAAGAAAATGTGACTAAAGGGACTTGACCCCTAATATCTGTAAAATATGTTAAATATAATATTAACCCGCAATATATATATATATATATATATATATATATATTTATGTCATGTCATCACAATTTTGAAATTCCGACCTGTGAGCCTCTCTTATTTTTTCAATTCTATGCCCAGTCCAGTTCTTTGAACATTACTTTTACTTTTTACTTGATCTAGATAACTAGGGGTGGCAACGAGATCGAGCTTGACTCGGCTCAGTTTCAGTCAAGCTCGAGCTCGAGCTCGAGCCCAATATAGTGGCTCGATTATTAAATGAGCCGAGCTCGAGCCTATTAGAGCTCGACTCGTAAGGCTCGCGAGCCAGTTTGAATATATATTTATATATAATAAAATTATAGAAAATAATATATATAATAAAAATATTATAATTCTTAATTTTTTAAATATAAAATAAAATATATATATGATTTTTATTTTTATAAAATATTTTTTCTAAATATTTTTATAAAATATAAAACGAGTCGAACCGAGCCGAGCTTGAGCTTATGAACTTTTGACTCGAGCTCAAGGTTTTAGCTCGAACCGAGCTCGAGCTCGAGCTCGAGCCTTGTAGAATAGTCTCAAGCCGAGCTCGAGCCTAGTACTATTTGGCTCGGCTCGGCTCGAATCCACCCCTATAGATAACTATGGTTGAAATAACCTGAATGGTTTTTATCCTTGTAATTACTGTACTAGGCTTGTATACACGCTTAGCAATTCAAAGAAGACAAATTCACCACTCAGCAGGTAAAGTAATAAGATTAATTGGACCAAAATTCAGCTTCAAAAATGAAATCAACCATATATTTGCATGTTTTCATTTGGGCATTGGAGTAGCTTGCATAGCTTGAATCTTCTAAGTGCTATGGCTTTGATTCATATTCCCCAAAAAGTGGATCATGCTCTAATTGCTCCAAATAAATCAAATGCACACATTAAGATACAAAGGTTTTTTATTCCACAACAAATGAAGTCACTTTTTCACTCTTTCCTATATTAGGGGATTTACTTGGAAAAGAAAATGTTCCATAGGCTGTGTTTGGAAACGATGCAAATAAGTGTGAATGTAAATATGTAGTGTAAAATGGTCCATATAAATTGCAAAGTTGGGTTAGTTTTGCACTGACAAATTTACCTTTTTACCAAACATATTTTTAGCAGTAATGGATGCAAACATGAATTTCAATAAAACATATGCCTTTTTTTTATCAAAAGCCCACTTGAATGCAAATTTACTTCTTTTTTATTGATGTACTTTTACATCTTATTATCAACGTAAATATGCATTGGAAAATATGTTTTCTGTCATTTGTCAATGCATAAATGTAATGTTGCCAAACATAGGCAAAAGTGAACCAAAGTGCAAATTTACCCTGAACTGGGATTTACACTCCATTTGCATTGTTTCCAAAAGCAGTCATACTAAGACTCAAATCCATACCCTAATCATAGGTTCCAATGCATGAGATCTTGTATCACATACCAATGAGGCCCTATCACAAGATGAGTTTTTTCCATAGATACCAAATTAGGAGACATCAAATAAAACTTACAAGGTTCAAAGTATCAGAAACACGAGGTGTATCGGAAAAACAATTTTAAGAGACGTATCGGGATACACTTTGGATATGTATGGATACGGACAAAAGATCAAGATACACATAAATATGGTAAAAAATTCAAATAAATCTTAAAAAAATATATTACTAACTATATCGACAAATTTTATATGATTGTAAATAAGTCATTTAAATGTAAAAAACCATAATTTAATGGTTTATATAAAGTGTGACATATCGGGACACAATTAGTAATAGTTGAAAAAATGATGGAATAACTAAAATGTAAATGTCAATTTTCAAAAACCAATATAATTAATCTTAATATTTATTAGTATATAAATTTTAATAATTAATTCTAGCATTTATTAATAAAAACTTGTCACTCATTAAGAAAGTGAAAATTTATGTAAAACTAAAAATACGGGCTCGTATCGGCCGATACATACGAAAAGAAACATAACGTATGATTTATACACGTTCTGCGTATCAGATTCTTATTGAAACAATACATATCGACCGATACAAACAGATACGTTGCAATATTGTGAACCTTAAAATCTTAGGCTCCGTTCACTTTTCGGTAAGTTACTTGTACGGATAAATGCACTTACCCAGGTAAGTATTTCTGGTAATAATTACTTGGGTAAGTAAATTTACCCATATTCTTCTATTTCCTATGTAAATAAGATAATAACAATTTTAGCGATAAAAATCATTGTTAAAAGGGGCAATTTTGTCCCATCCAAGTGTTGATTCGCCCATAAACCCCACATAAATCTGAAAAAAGAACACGAATTCTTGATTCAATTGAAACCAAAATCCCATTGAGCAACTCAACACCCCCCCCCCCCGACTACTTCAATGTCGTTCTTTCCATTAGCAAACAAGTTGAACTTGAGCATGAAATTTAAAAATTAAAAAAAAAAGGTTGTATGAAATCCTAGTGTCTTCAGTAGCCCATCCGACCCCCTCCCTCAACCCCCCCCCCCCCCCCCCCCTCCCAGCGTCTTCAGTCGAATGCTTCCATCTAATCACACTATCCATAACCAGAAGTTCCATACAGAACGTATAAAAGCAAAGGTCAAGAGAGATATTATGCAATTTATGTCTAGATATAGAGAACACTCATTATATACATCCCTTTATATGGCTATTAAGCAAACTTCAAAATTTCTATACGTATTATATCTTTTGACTTCCGATACATTTCAATAATACGGTTCCGCGGTATCGGGGTGTATCGTTATTTTGAATATTAAGCATTAGCTATTAAGAAAGCTTGTTTAATCACATGCATTGTGAAAAAACACGACAGTTCATTTGTTGGCTTAATCGGTGCTAAACTCGGATCTTTCAGCTTTGGTTCGTCCTGATCAATCTCAATTTTAACAATATACGTACTGGTTTAACTATATTCCAGCTTGCAGCTCATGCCTTGTGGATCATGGGAGTCTAGATAATGGATATTATTAAATGACCTAGCATGGTTCCTAGTTCCAACCTGCTGTACCTCCTTTTTCATGTTAAGCAGTGGAGCTCTAGAGTTTGGATCTACTAATCCCAAGATCTCATAGTTATGGTATTACTGAATTGAGTTGTAGGTTGTTAACATGATAAGCTAACAGAGATTATCATAGTCACCTAATCAATTGCATTATTTTTGGACGGAAAATTTGGTTGTCATAGAACACAGGGTTAAATAGCGAACCAGGTTCCTTGTAGCTTACAAGAACATAAGACCTAAATCTTGAACAATTTAGGGGGTGTTTAGTAGTGTGCATGAGAAATTGGTGAGTGTGGACTGGTCCACACGACACCCTGTGACGAGAACCAATCCACACTATATGATAAGTCAACAACTGTTCTGAACTGTTGATGGATTGTGAAGATCGAATCAGTCTACACCCACAGTGGCATTATGTAATTGTGACGTGGACTAGCCCATACAATACTTTTTAATTCCATGTATCTCATATACATTTTATGGGAAATTTACAAAGTCGATCATAAATGTCTAATTTTTTTATTTTATATGGTAAATAAATTGAAAAAAAAAACATCAATATGTAGACAACAATTATATTTTTTAAATAATTAAAAATATTACTTTAAATATTAAAAAATAAAAAACTAATATTTTAAATGTTATTTTATTGATAAAAATATTAAAAATTAATATTTAAATAATAAAAAAGAGTTGAAAAGAACTATCAAACTTGTGCTAGAATTAACATTAAACATTATTATTTTATTGATAAAATATTAAAATTTTAAAATTTATTAAAAGATTAAATAAAATGAGAATAATTATACCAATATAACACAAGTGTGTTACACTGAAACCTTCCCACAAACTATCCACAACATAGTATGAACCATCCATGAGAAAATATTGCAGACGATATATTGGGATATGACCCATCCCTGTCCATGCTATTTTGGTCCCATCCACAATATACACACTACCGAATGCCACATAGTACCTGGAATTGCCATGCTTTTTAGCAACAGTGAAGCAACTAACGGACCTACAACAGTACTTGACATTAACTAAAATGTAACTATAGTCGATTTCAATGCATGATATTGTTGGCAAAGCATCCGGCTTCATTAAATTAAAAGAAAAGAGGGAAAATGGTATATCCCGAGATTCTTAATAGTAATATTTTGTATTCCCATGTACCGAACTCTAAGACTATGGCTTGTTTGAAGGAAAAGGTAGGGAAAGGGAAACATTGGGAAGTCTATACAATGTTTGTAAAGGTTTCCTTACATTTTCCTTCCTTTCTCCACTTTTTCCATCAAACCAAACACAGCCTAAATCGACGAAACAAAAAGCAACTAAGCATATAAACTTTCTTAGTGTTGTAGCTTAATGGATCACCTATACAACCCAAATGGAAAAGAACGATCTCTTTGTTTTCTTTTTCCTTCTTGGGTGGGGTAGAAAGGTGACAGACACACCAAAATTCACAAGCAAAGAACTCTGTTACTATTATACATGACAACATAGATTCAGCCAAGCAGTTATCTGATCCGGTTCTTGAAAAGAAACTCAACATTTTCAAGAGAATCAGCTCTCCTCCTTGCAGTAATTTGCAAAATTGCACCATCAGCAAGCATGTGTTGCAGCACTCTTGTAATATTCTTGGTATCATCAATCCCAAGATGGTGGCTTCCTAGCAATGGAATCCCAAGTTCCTTCATCATGGTCATCATTCCTGGGGCCTGGCATCCATTAAAAAAGTGGAAACATCAACCATAGAATACCTATAGGCCGTAGGTATTAAAGATCCAAAGGTCCTGTTACTGGGAATTAGGCCATTATTTCAAATTCCTTGCAGCCATTTACTGGAAAAAAGATTCAAAACAAACAAGTGCAGAAAGTAAATTTTGTCAACGAGTGCTTACCCTCCTCTGGTAAAAATTGAGATAGATGTCCTTTAAATTGATCCACTCCATGAAATACGGTGGCAATCTCATACTTGACACTTTGCATTGTTGGGGGACCTTTGTCTTAAAATCCCAGTTACCACTAATATACACAACAGAAAGATTAAATCAGCAAAACAATGTCTAGTCAGTGCTGCCACACAATGATATCATTCAACTAAATTTGAATGACAACATTACTATAATTAGCTTTACAGGCTTAATGCTTTTCCATTTTCTCTATCAAAATGAATCATGCGATTCCTATATATTCTACAGTAGATTTTTCTTTCTTTGACATACTGTATTCCTTTTACTTCCTACCCTTTCTACTTGAAAATGTTTTAAGTGTCGTTATCAGAAAATGGATCTGGGGGAATGCTTCAGTAATACAACAAGCTAAGAACAAATTCTGGGCTTAGAAAAAAAATAATAAAAAAGGAGCATCACCATCCAGATTCTTTGGTATTAATATTTCCTAGCATTGATTTGCATAATGATTATAACAATTTATAAATTTAGGAACCATCTAATGTTCCATTCAAAACAGAATCTGCGTACACAATGGTAACAGGATTCAAGCCACGATGAGCTGATGGCAACACATTCTCCCTAGGCAATTCACAACATTATTAGACACATTCACATGGAATTACCAACACTTGTAAAACATTTTCCAAAGATGTTCAAGACATTTAAACACAAAAGTTCATATAAGAACAGAACATATATATTTATACATGGTGACCAACCAACCAAGTTACAAATGCAGCACGGTGAAGAGGTCCTCCCAGTTCCCTTTCCCACAAGCGATGATGGGCAATCCAACTTTCAAATTGTTGAATAACTTCTTTAAATGGAATTGCTGTATCATGCCAGACACTGCACATTGCATTTCCAACATCACCATACCAGTCCATATGCAAAAGATAAACACAAGATAAACAATTCCTGAATCCCTATGCCATATCTTAATCGACAAATAGAGTTTATAGTAAATATCTTGAATGAAGTTTCTAGAGAGCAAAGAATTTATTTCTTATAGTGTATAATTGGAGTTTCAATGCAGATAGCATAAGAGAATGTTGAGGTGTCTTTGAAACGGCTGCTGAAATCACTTTTAAGGGACCATTAGTAGGCAAACTCCAAAACAATTTCATGTAAGATACTGTTGTTTCCAAAGCTATTATTCAAATGAAATTCTTCAGTGAACCATTGTGATCATCCATGGCATACATGCTTTTCAGAAGGACCATTTCTATCTCAACTTGAACAATAAAGTTATTTGTTTCCAAAAATAAACTTCCACTAAAATTACTCTTTTAATGGCAAGGTGGGGCCATTGCTTGCTCATGTATATGGAAAAAAATACAGTATTTATAGCAATTTGGTTAATTTAGCATTTACGGTCAACAAAAATGTCAAACAACAATAGAAGAAAATGGATATGTTACAACTCAGCTCAAGGTTATATTAGTGTTTAATACAAATATACAATACAAGAATGTCTTAGAAATCCAACCACTTCAACTCTTACATCCAGCTATCCATTATTAACTATTAGAACAGTTCCAAGCAACTTTTTTCAAGCATGGTTCAGATACCAGCTTTATCTCCTCCACATCTGGTTGAATTAGGCCGGGCAAGCCTCTAAGGTTTACAAAGAAGAAAAGGGAAAGTAGTCTAGTCAAATGATTAAAAAACATTTTTTTATCAACAGAACAGAAATAAATTTTATTAATAGGGAGGAACAACAAAATACAAGTTGTGAGAAAAACAAACCTATTACATAATTAACCCCCCACTGAGATTACGAATGTGCCCGAAACATGTCGTCTTTGAACCCCCTGCTTGGAAAGGCTGTCTGCCAAGCTGTTAGCAGAACGTCTGACCCATCTAACTTGGATATTCATATCTTTTACAAGCCATTTAAATTGCCTGAACTCATTTCTCAGCTGCCACGTCACTCCGTTTTTCAACCATCCCACAACTATTTTCAAGTCTTTCAATGATCAGCCTATCGGCTCCCATTTCCTTGGCTTTCTCAATCCCCCCCTAGAGCAGCAAGGAATTCTTCCCTGACTGAATCACCCAGATCAATTGGGCCTGAAAACATGCACAAATAGCTCCTTCCCCATCTCTATTCTCTAAGTATTCCTCCAATCCCTGAGGGATCCAGGTAACCATACTACTGCCATCAAAATTCAGCTTCAGCCAACCTTCACTTAGGGGTGACCACACCTCTAGAATTTTATGTTTCCTAGAGGACTTAGCTATATCCCCTCAACTCCTGACAAAGTCCACCTTGAAGCCCATGAAAAGTTTCAAGGTCTTAACCCAATCAGCCACCCTAAAAGTAATGGCCTCAACCACTGTCTCCTTACTTCTCTCCTTCTCCCAAATATTCTTGAATTCCTTTCTTCCCGGACTGTCCAGACCACTGCTGCTCTTGCACATCTCCACAGGATCCTACCCCTCCTTTTTTTGCTCCTCAACACAGTAGGGCTAAATAACCTTTCCAAACTGGCAGGAGGGAACCATCTGCAACCAAAAAGAGAAAAGAACCATTCCCAGATACAACAAACAAAGGGACAAGACATTAGGAGATGAAAAGTCGTTTCACCATTCAATTTACAAAGAACACACCAATTGGGGGACAATGACCACTTTGGTCTTTTCCTCTGAAGCATGTCACATGTGTTAATGCAACCATGGTCAGCCTCCCATCAAAAAACATTGACCATAAGGAGAAAGGAAACACACCAAATCTTTTTAACAGGAAAGAAGGGGGAGGAAGGACTAGAAATAAGAGATATGAAGGACTTACAAGAAAAGGCCCCAACAGGGTTAAGGGACCAAACTCAGGTATCTCTACTACCCTCATCAAAGAAAATAGAGCCCAAAATGTTCAACAAGTTGGATACATAAGGGATTTCCAACTCTCAAAGTTTTCTGGTAAAACCCAAATTCCAATTCAGCGCAAAAGAATTGGGATGATGTTGAAAGAAAACGGTCGCAGGCCTGTCTTTAAGGCTTGAAAGAGCAAAGAGGGAGGGGAAAGCATCTTTCAGCAAAGCTTCCCCAACCCAGATAACCTCCCAAAACCTTATCTTGCTGGCAAAAGCCAAGTCAAATTTACAAAATTAAGGAAACAAGAGAGGATAATATGAATGGATTTCAAGGTGCAGCCAAAGTATCTCTACGCAGACAACTAGCACCCCATCCATTCCTTGATCAGATCGTCCATGAATATTTGCCACCACTTTATGCCACAATTTCTCACTTTCTAGAGGAAACTGTCAAAGCCACTTACTCAACAAGGCCTGATTTTTTAGGCCCGCATTACCAATCCCCAAACCTCCTTCCTTCCTTTTTACCACTAGTTCCCATCTTAACAAATGATCTTTCTTCCCATCCCCTGGTTCCCAAAGAAAGTCCCTCGTTAACTTCTCAATCCTTTTAACCACTACCTGATGAATCCTAAAACTGACAAAATAAATTGGGAGGTTGTCAAAAGTTGATTTAATTAAAAATATTCTTCCTCCCAAAGAGGTAATTCCTTTTCCAACTAGCAAACCTTTTCTCAACCCTTTTTTTTATCAGCAAAAAACTTTCATTAATAACAGAGAAATTAAGTTACAATAGGTAAAGATTGCAGAGGAATAAACTGCAATCTCCAGCAACCAGTTACAATTCTGCCCAGTACAATGAAGATCTATTTGCCCCTTGTTTTGCTAGGGTATCTGCCATCCCATTTGCATCCCGTTTGACCCAACCAAACTGAGAGGTTGAACTTCCTTGCAAGTGTGTCAATTTCTCTGAAGATAAATTTGAGCTTCCAAGGTACTGATGTGATGTTTTTGGCCCAAGTGATGACCACTAGTGAGTCTCCTTCTATTTCTAAGTCTGTTGTTCCTATCTGCTCAGTCATCTTTAGACCTTGAAGTAGGGCTAGAGATTCAGCCTGTATTGAGTCACCAAAACCTATTGGTCCTGAGTAGAGTGCCACCACCACATCCAGATGATTTCTAAACACACCCCCAATGCCTGCCCTTCCTGGGTTGCCAAGAGAACTCCCATCAAAGTTCAGTTTTAGTTTGTTCAGTGCTGGTGGCTTCCATTCCATGCTTACAAGTACTTTGGGTACATCTTTTTGTGCTACTTCAGCCCAATTTCTTAATATCTCATTCGTGGAGTAGTTTCTGAATATCTCCATGGTCTTCACCCAATGTGCAGTTCTGAATTTTATTGCTTCAATAACTTCCTCCTTTGTTTTGCTTTTTTCCTGAAAAGATTCTTAGGTTTCTTTCCTCCCATATAGTCCATACTGTAACTGCTCTCACTGCCTTCCATATGCACTTTCCCCTTGTCTTCTGTTGACACAGGAAAGAGGAGCTGGATAGACTTACCACATCCTGTGGGGGAGCCCATCTACATCCAAAGAGAGAACAAACAACATTCCAAATACCAGAAGCAAAATAGCAAGATAATAGTAAGTGGGTTAAAGTTTTACCACATCCCAAACAAAGGACACACAGATGAGGAGAGAGGCAATTGTTTGGCCTCCTTTTCTGTAGCACATCACAAGTGTTTACCTTCCCTAGGAACACTTCCCAACAGAAAGCTTGTACTTTTGGAGGGATCGGTTTACCTTCCCTAGGAACACTTCCCAATAGAAACCTTTTCTCAACCCTTTCCACCACCAAAATCCAAAAACTAGTCAATCTAGGGTCACCACCTAAAGGCAACCCTAAATATCTAAGAGGCCACTCTCCACTCTCACACCCCTAATCTCCTCATCTTCCAAATTAATACCAGCCACCAAGCTTTTATTCCAATTAACACACAAATTAGACACCTTCTCAAACAGACTTACCACAAGCTTCAAGTTCTCGATCCCCTCCCTACTCTCACCATCACACGAGATTAAGATGTCATCTGAAAACTGGAGGTAAGTCACCGCGACCCTGTCTCTCCCTAAAGACCAACCTCTAAACAACTACAAACTGCTTGCTCTTGAAATCAATTTACTAAGGACCTCAGCCACTAAAGTAAAGAGGAAGGGAGAGAGGGGATCACCTTGTCTTAAGCCTCTAATCCCTTAAAAAAAAACAACCACCGACCCTTTCAAAAATTAAAAAGCATTGTTTCTGATGTAATCTGTACTATATGCCGCAAAGGGGCATTCTAGTCTTTTCCCTTTTTTATTATGTATCTGGTCACCCTACTATTTAAAATAAAAAACTGGTTGTTCTTCTTCTCCTTGCTGAACACATGGTATCAGAGCAGGACAATGCTCTCTAAATCTGTTCTCTAGTCATAGCACATCTTCCTTCCTTGAACTGAGAATAGAAGGAACAAACTTGTCCCAGCCCTGAGAACACTCTGGCCTCTCTCTACCCAGAACTCGACTGTAATCTAAAAGAGGACAATATCAGAGATCTGTGGATGATTGATTGAACCTTTTTTAGAGGTCAGTGATTATTTTTCTTTCCTTTTATTATTTCTGGGTTGCAGTTTTCAAAAGATTTGCTCGGACTGAACAGGGGCAAAAACCAAATTATTTGTAGCCTCGGTTCTTGGCAGTAAGACCAAGGACAGGCTAAGTTCTGCATTGACTGAATGGTGTATGGGGTGTTTGACCTTTCTTTGTGGATCTGTAGATCCGAAAACTACAAGGTTTTGAAACCTTTGTAGGTCATGAGTGACCTGGTTAATTTGACAGAGTACTGCAGTGACTTTCACTGATGTTTTTGTGGCTTGTATTGGCTTGGAAGAGGTCTAAGTGTTGACAGTTTTAGACAGTGTATGCCCTTAGCTCCAATCAGATTGATGTACTGATACATTTAAAGTAGATGAGTAAAAGTACATAATTGTTTCATGTTATGATTGGTGTGTTTCTGTGTAATTGCCCCTTAAACTGGACACTTATGAGACTCGTGTTAGTTTAGAATGTTCTCAGCTATTGGATGGATAGACTTGGGGAGTTTATTCTGCCAATGCTGACACTAATGTGCTGCCAAAAAAGTTGGGGCAGCTTGTCTCAGCTGCTAGGGTTGGACCTGGAGTACATGTAGTGTGTGTTTGTTTGAAACATTGAGCCCAGACCATTTTCCAGTTACGCCCTGGACCTTGGAGACTGATGGGCAAAACTGAAAAGTTACACCTAGCCCCTAGACTCGATTATGGTACTGTACTGGGTGTCAAATCGGGGCTGTCTTTGATATGCTAATCAGTGAAATCCTTTGGAGGTCAAAACCTGGGTATGTTGGGGCAGCCTGAGAATTCACTCGAGTGGGTGATCATAGTGACAGGATCAGCCCCTTTGTCGGACAAAGAGAATGACCGGGACTGCACTCTCTCTGATGGAAACGAAAACTATCGGCAGTCGATTTCAACCGTGTTTGAGATTTGTTTTGCAAAATATATTTATATGATATAGATATATTATGTTTTAAGGTAAAGGGTTTGCAAAAGGTGTTAATTCCCAGGACCCTCCGAGCAGAGAGTGCAATACTACACCTTCGACCAGGGGAGAGGTCCTTCCCTGTCGGGCAGTGTTTGATCATTATGGGCTAAGAGGTTAAGTGTAAGAGACCATTAAGGGCTATTTACCTGATGGTATATCTTACTTAAGTCCATTATCCTTGGGCCTTCATAGGATGGCTAGACTCAATTATCATTTAACTGTAAATGTTGGGCCCATTAAGAGCCCATGAAGATGGACTCAGGGGTTCACTGTGCTTGACAGTGAATTCGGCCAGGCCTTTTCACAGAGGCTGGGCCGAACCCATGTGGGCTTATGCAAGGTCATTGTTAGGGTCCCACGCCATACAAAATGAACCTAAATGGGCCAGCAACTACCTATGGACGTGAGTCACTTACTTAA
The DNA here is from genome assembly GCF_055504915.1 of Nelumbo nucifera. Classification (NCBI taxonomy): domain Eukaryota; kingdom Viridiplantae; phylum Streptophyta; class Magnoliopsida; order Proteales; family Nelumbonaceae; genus Nelumbo; species Nelumbo nucifera. The sequence goes on from NC_142649.1 coordinate 129,913,654, forward strand.
TGGGCCTAAAGCCCATGATTAATTGGATTAATCAAGTGGTCACATGACAGCTTAAGCAGTCATGTGACTTGGGCGAATATGAGGTGGATAAGGGTATGGAGTATCCATTAGGATAAGAGGATAAGTCTTATCCACTTATAGAGTCCAAATCCAAATAAAGATTTGGATTAGGAACCTCCTAATTCGATTAGGAGTGATGCTCCTTAAGGTTTAAGTAAGGAGAGATCGAACTGTTCTAGTTACACATCTGCTCTCAGTTCTCTCTCTCTCTGCTCTTGCCGCCCTAGAAACCCTAATTCATTCTCCACCTTTGTGACTGATCTTGTGAAAGAATGGTAGGATCCATCTAATGGACGCCATAAAGGTTGCGGAATGGGTGGGGTGAATTTCAAAAATTTCCTACCTTCTCCCAACTGGGAATCATATTCCCTGAATTTAGAATACAATATTCAAGGATCTACTTGAACCCTAATCAAACCAGATCTGTACCAAAAGATAAATGGGAGGATTATACCTGATCCGGAGAAGCAGTATCTCCCAAAGTTGGTGTTCACGCCCAAAGAATGCTCCAAGATCTGTCCCGGCTGAAGATGACACAGCTGTGGATGGAACAGAACCAGCAGGGTGCGTCCTACACACTGGATCCTTCACAAGAATCCCCTGGATGTACTAAACACTGAATTCTTTCAGTCTTTCTTGCAAGACTGATGTCAAGAACTGGTTTCTTGACTTTCTTTTCTGCAAAGATCAAATCTTGCAACAATGCAGATGGCGGCGGCAGGAGGAGATTTCCAGAAACGAAAAAGCTGAGTTGTTTTCTTTTCTGGAGAGAATGAGATCTAATCTCAATTCGCAGGAACCTTTCTTGCTTACCAGAACCTCTTGGATCGAAATCTGATTTCCCTCTCTTGGTTCATTCGAAATTCTCCTCTCTTTTCTTCTTGATTAAGAAATCTCCTAATTAGGAGTTATCCCAATCCAAATCAGTATTTGGATAGGGGATAATCTTAATCCCTTTCCCAGATAGAGTTAGCTTACTCCTGATCTTATCAGGAGGTTACCAGATTCAAATCTGATTTGAATTTGGTCTCTAAGAGTGGATAAGGCTAAGAGCCCAATCCTTTTTGCTAACTTCAATCTCAAATTCGCCCCATTGATGGGTGATCATATCAGCCCACTTCGAAATAGGCTTTTTGGCCCATTAAGTATTCAGTGTTTAATTAGTTTCCAATCTGCTGCCCAGTTGGGCTTCTTTGTATGGCGTGGGACCCAAGCATTGATCTACACACCAGCCACATGGGTTCGGCCCAGCCTTTAATACAAGGCCCAGCCGAATTCACTGAAAATCTCAATGAACCCCTTGAGTCCATCGTATGAACCCTATGGGCCCAACACTTACATTAAGTGGTCCCTGGGCCAAGCCATCTTATAAAAACCCAGGGACTGTGGGCAGGTGCAAGATTAGCCCATCAGGTATTATCCTAAATGGTCTTACACTTAACCTCTCAGCCCTTAATGATCAAGCACTGCCCGACAAGAGAGGACCTCTCCCTCGGCTGCAAGGAACAGTGCCGCACTCTCCTCTTACATGGATCCCGGGAATTAAAACCATTTGCAAACATTTTGAAACCGTACATATATATGTAAATATATTAATTTTGCAAAAACAAAATTCCAACGATTGAAATCAACTGCCGGCAGTTTGGTTTCCATCAGAGAGAGTGCATTCCCGATCATTACCCTTTGTCCGACAAAGTGGCTGATTCTGTCACTATGACCACCCACTCAGATGAATTCTCAAACTGCCCCAACATACCCAGGTTTTGATCCCCTCTAAGGATCTCACTGATTGGCATATCAAAGGCAGCCTGATCCAGCACCTAGTGAAGTGTCATAATCGAGTCTAGGGGTCAGGTGTAACTTTCCAGTTTTGCCCATCTATCTCCAAGGTCCAGGGCAAGACTGGAAATCTGGTCCGGTTCAAGGATTCAAGTAATCCCATGCCGTATGTGCCTCGGGTCTTACCCTGATGGCTGAGACAGGCCATCCCAACACTTGGTGGCACACCAGTATCAGCCTTGGCAGGATAAATCTCCCCAGACTTATCCATCGGCTGTGAACATTTAAAACTAACATGAGTCTCTACAAATGTCCAGTTTTAGGGTTTTACACAGAATTAAACCAAACAACATGAATCAAACATGCACTTTATTTATTTCCACTAAATAACAAAAGTACATCAAAATGATTGAAGCTAAGGGCATACAAAACTGTCTAACAGCTCCCACTTGCACTTAGGTCCAATCTGGTACAAGCCGGAGTCCCATACTTTCCACGTGTTTCTCAAACACCTTCTGTGTCAGTGGCTTAGTCAATGGGTCTGCCACATTATCCGCTGATGCTACCTTTTGAATTAGGACGTCCCCTCTACCAACGATCTCCCGCAGTACATGGTACTTCCTCTCGATGTGCTTTGACTTCGAGTGGGCCCGAGGCTTTTTAGCTTGGGCGATCGCTCCATTGTTGTCACACAACAACGGGATGGGTGATGTGCTGGATGGAATCGCTCCCAATTCGTGTATGAATTTCTTCATCCACACGGCTTCCTTGGCAGCTTCACTTGCGGCAATGTACTCGGCCTCGGTTGTGGAGTCTGCAGTGGACCCCTGTTTGCTGCTTTTCCAGCAAACAGCACACGATCCTATCGTGAAAACATACCCAGATGTAGACTTTCTATCATCTGGATCCGACTGGAAATCGGCATCGGTATACCCTAGAACTTGCAGTGAACTACCATCGAATACCAGACAAAACTCTTTCGTCCTTCGAAGGTATTTGAGTATGTTCTTCACAGCAGTCCAATGCTCCTGTCCTGGGTTTGCCTGGAATCTGCTTACCACACTCACCGCCTGAGCTATGTCCGGGCGAGTGCACAACATGGCATACATGATGCTCCCCACAGCTGAGGCATAGGGAACGTCTCTCATGCTCTCAATCTCCTCAGAAGTCTTGGGAGACATCTTCTTGGAGAGAGTGACTCCGTGCCTGAAAGGAACGTTTCCTTTCTTGGAGTTTTCCATGCTGTATCTTTTGACAATTTTGTCAATGTAAGCAGCCTGGGATAATCCAATTATCCTCTTCGATCTATCTCTATAGAGTCGAAGACCCAGTATGTATGAAGCTTCTCCAAGATCTTTCATGGAGAACTGCTGTGATAGCCATACCTTGACCGAAGTCAACATTCCTACATCATTCCCAATGAGTAGGATATCGTCCACATACAAGACTAAAAAGGTGATCTTATCCCCACTGGATTTCCTGTAAACACAGGGCTCATCCGGATTCTGCTCAAAGTCAAATGTTTTGACTGCAGAATCAAAACGGATGTTCCAACTCCTAGAAGCCTGCTTAAGTCCATATATGGATCTATTAAGTTTACATACCATGTGTTCCTGACCAGCAGCAATGAAGCCTTGCGGCTGCTGCATGTAGATATCTTCACTAAGATCTCCATTCAGGAACGCTGTTTTGACATCCATTTGCCAAATCTCGTAATCATGGTACGCTGCTACAGCTAGCAGGATCCTAATGGATTTAAGCATGGCCACCGGTGAAAAGGTTTCCTCATAGTCGATGCCTTCTTTCTGAGTATACCCTTTCGCCACCAAACGAGCTTTAAAGGTCTCAATCCTGCCATCGGGGCCCTTCTTCCTCTTGTAGATCCATTTGCAACCAATTGCTTTTACCCCGGAGGGCGGATCCACTAGAGTCCAGACTCCATTGGTCTCCATTGAGTCCATCTCGGCTCTCATGGCCTCCACCCACTTCTGGGAGTCTATGTCTAACATAGCTTCCGCGTAAGACACGGGATCCTCTTCACTAGTCAAGGCTTCCACCAGGTAACTATCCTGGTCATAACCATATCGGACTGGTGGTCTGGATACCCGGGTGGACCTTCTAGGTTGGTCATTACCTGGAACTTGTGGGTCATCTCCCACTGCTCCTGAGCTCTCCTCATCAAGAACTATTTCCTGACGATGGGTGTCCAGGATGTAATCGGATTCTAAGAATCGGGCGTTTCGACTGCAGAACACTTTCTGCTCACTTGGGTCATAGAATAGATAACCCACCGAATCCTTTGGGTAGCCTATAAACAGGCAACGGCTGGTTTTAGATTCCAACTTGTCCGCACTTGTTCTTTTAACGTGTGCAGGACAACCCCAAATCTTCAAGTGTCTCACACTTGGCTTCCTTCCGGTCCAAAGCTCATATGGAGTTTTCGGAACTGATTTGGTTGGAACCCTATTCAGCACGTAGGTAGCAGTCTCTAATGCGTATCCCCAAAAGGATGTGGGTAATTCTGAGCGTACGAGAAGTGACCGGACCATGTCCAACAAGGTCCTATTTCTCCTCTCTGAAACACCGTTGAGTTGAGGTGTAGCAGGAGGAGCTAGTTGTGACACTATCCCATTGGCCTTTAAGTAGTCCCTGAATTCGTCAGAGAGATACTCGCCACCTCGATCTGATCGAAGGGCCTTAATTTCTCTCCCTAACTGTTTCTCGACTTCCTGTCTGAACTCTTTGAACTTTTCAAATGATTCAGACTTATGTCTCATTAGGTACACGTAACCATATCGTGAAAAATCATCTGTAAAGGTGATGAAGTACACGTGTTGATTCCGTGTCCTAACACTCAGGGGACCACATACATCAGTATGTATTAGGTCAAGTGTGCCTGCACATCTTTCAGGTTTACCGTCAAATGGCCGCTTAGTCATCTTACCTTGGAGGCAAGGTTCACAAGTGGGAAGATTTTCTACGGTTAGAAAATCCAAAGGACCATCCTTTACCAGTCTTGTGATTCGGTCGACACCGATGTGGCCAAGTCGGTAATGCCAGAGGCACGTGGGATTTACTGTATCACGAGTCCTTTTCTTGGGATTTTCGACCGACGTAGTTTCGGTTAAGTTAGTTTCCAAAGAAGGATGCAGAACATAGAGACCGTTCTCTAGCTCCCCGCATGCGATGAATTTATTATTCCGTTTAACAGTAATCATATTACTAAAGTAAACAGTATATCCATCAGCACACAATTTTGAAACAGAAATTAAATTCCTTCTCAAGTTCTGTACATAAAGACAATCTTTAAGTACAAGGACTCCTTTAAAAACTAATTCTACGGTTCCTATTGCCGCAGCTGCAACACTTGCAGTTGTTCCCAAGAACAGTGTCACTTCACCTTCACTCAGCCTTCTGCTAACTTTGAACCCCTGCAGTGAGTTACGCGCATGAGTTGAAGCCCCGGAGTCAACACACCAGGACACAGAAGTAACTAACATATTAGTTTCTATGACACAAGTTTCGATATTACCTTTCTTAGATTCCAGGTAGGTAGGACAGTTCCTCTTCCAGTGGTCGGTCTGCTTGCAGAAGTGACAGACATCAGATGCCTTGTTCTTCTTCTGCTTCTTGGGTTTGGTAGTCTTCTTCTGGGGCTTCTTTGCCTTTCTCTTTCTCTTGCCCGATTTGTTAGCTTCAGCAAGCATAACCACAGGCTCATCCTTCTTGAGTAAATCCTCGGCCCTCTGCAACATATTGCTGAGTTCCTGGACGCTGACATTCAGCTTATTCATATTGTAGTTCATAGTGAACGCATTGAAGGAGGAGGGCAAAGAATTTAGGATGGCATCCACTTGCGTGCCAAGATCTAGCCCGGATCCAAGAGCTTCAAGTTCGTTGATGTATCCCATCATCCGAAGACAATGGTCATGAACTTTCTGCCCTTTGGTCATCTGCGCGGTCATGAACAATTTCAGGACCTTCTGTCGAGTAGAACGGTTCTGCTCCTCATACATTGTCCTTAGACTGTCCAATATGTCCTTGGCAAGTTCGATCTGATCGAACTGCCTCTGTATTGAGTTGTCTAATGAGGCAATGACAAAGCAGCGGGCTAGGGAGTTCTTATCCTCCCAATCTTGGTAGTCCCTCCTACGGGCCTCAGAAGCCCTATCACCCGGACGTTCCGGGGCAGGATTTTTCACTACCTTGTCTAACTTTTCAGAAGTTAGGACCAGCATAAGATTTCTGTACCAGTCGGCATAGTTTGGGCCCTTAAGCTTGTTATCGTCTAGAAGCTTTGCAAATTGACCGTTTGCCATTTTCTGATAAAACAGCAAAATCATTAGTCCACAACCTTAGTTTGATTCATGTTTACCTACATAGATATGGCTTTTAATCTATGTTCCATTCCCATTTGTTCATCTCTGAGATTTCCCTCCTATCTCAGTGACGGAGACGACGAAATGTCTCTGGAAATGTGGGAAATCACATGGGGTGCGTGAAGCCAACTGTTTCAGCTGCATAACCCCACCACCTTTCTGTGACGGATCATATCCACTCATCAAATGAGTTTCCCTTTGGCCTCTGTCAGACAAGGTTCAAAGCCGTTTTCAGGTAAACCCTTCTGTCAGTGAGTGCACACCCATCATATTCAGGTTACGCCAAGGTACCGTGAGAGAGTTCCCATTTTCTGGTGAAGCCCCTCCCACATCGGTCTATGACGCCCCTATCATCTTATGAAACACTCTAACAGATCCAACAGCAAATGGATAGCCCAATTTTATGGTGCGTTTCCTCATTACTGATGGACCCATCATTGTGCTAATGACGGAAGGCCTTTAGAGAGTCCATCATAAGGATCTCCCTATCACTTGCATTCATATTTGCTGGAGGGAACAAAATTACGGCCTAGTTCTAATTTAGGTCAAATCAAAGTGGCTCCCACTGACTTTCATAAAGTCAGATTTCTGGTGGGCCTTAATCGGCTAGGGGTTCCGTACGCATCCCTTTTCAGGGTTGTGGGGCCCACCAGGCAAAGAGGGGGGTCATCCAATGACCTTCAGGGACACCATGGCAATGATGTGCATTCAGCCATGGTGTGCGCAAGAGCCACTAACGAGTCATCACGGGCCAAGTACTTATGGCCCATGGTCGCAGCACATCAAACATCCAAACATCACATGTAAAGGAGGAATTGATCCAATCAATTAATTGCTGTAAAGCCCATTCAACGGCCCATTTAAAAACCAAGTCATTAACGATTAATGTCCACTAGGTGTATGGGCTGAATCGCAGATAGCAGTTCGGCCCATACAGCTTATCTCACAATAATGGGCTTTTGCAGTTTTAACCCTTTAAAACTGGGCTTTACAGGTGGGCCGAATTAATCCCTGTAATTGAACATCAGATTTGGAACAAAAGTGTGAGACAATTGGACTGAGAACAGCCCCTTTCGAAACCCAGATTTGGTCCAAACAGTTTTGGTCCAATATAGTCCGAAATGGTCCAAAACTGATTTTCAATTCAAGAATTAATTATTGAATGATCTGAAATTAATAGTTTTGATTTCTAGCAAACACAAAACAATTATGGACTATTCGCACCACCTGCAAAACAGAGGTTAATCACAAGGGTTGCAGTTTCATAAACTGCAAATCGCAGAAAACGATTTCTCCATCTGCAAATCTCCAGCGCCGCCATCTTCTTTAATCAAGAAAAATAACAGAAATCCTATTTCTATTAATTACATTCTTGATCAAATCCTATACATTCAGTCTAAAAATAAAAAAAAATTATTTACAGACCGAATTGAATGAAATAAATAAATAGAAAAGAAAAAGGGTGCGCAGACCATCTGCGCTAAAAGTGCACTGCGATCTCCAGGTTTGAACAGTCCATTAAATCAAAATAAATAAAGAACAATTCCAAATAAATTTTGGATTTAATAGAAATTAATTTCAGATCAATCGCCCTTAACAAGAAACAGTTTCTTGAAAAAAAAGAAAACAATCTGCGCAAATCTTGAAAGAACACCTTCTATCCATCTGCGCAGGGTCAGATCTGATTTTCTTTTGGTTCAAGATTCGAACCTGTGGCTCTGATACCACTGAAAGAATGGTAGGATCCATCTAATGGACGCCATAAAGGTTGCGGAATGGGTGGGGCGAATTTCAAAAATTTCCTACCTTCTCCCAACTGGGAATCATATTCCCTGAATTTAGAATACAATATTCAAGGATCTACTTGAACCCTAATCAAACCAGATCTGTACCAAAAGATAAATGGGAGGATTATACCTGATCCGGAGAAGCAGTATCTCCCAAAGTTGGTGTTCACGCCCAAAGAATGCTCCAAGATCTGTCCCGGCTGAAGATGACACAGCTGTGGATGGAACAGAACCAGCAGGGTGCGTCCTACACACTGGATCCTTCACAAGAATCCCCTGGATGTACTAAACACTGAATTCTTTCAGTCTTTCTTGCAAGACTGATGTCAAGAACTGGTTTCTTGACTTTCTTTTCTGCAAAGATCAAATCTTGCAACAATGCAGATGGCGGCGGCAGGAGGAGATTTCCAGAAACGAAAAAGCCGAGTTGTTTTCTTTTCTGGAGAGAATGAGATCTAATCTCAATTCGCAGGAACCTTTCTTGCTTAGCAGAACCTCTTGGATCGAAATCTGATTTCCCTCTCTTGGTTCATTCGAAATTCTCCTCTCTTTTCTTCTTGATTAAGAAATCTCCTAATTAGGAGTTATCCCAATCCAAATCAGTATTTGGATAGGGGATAATCTTAATCCCTTTCCCAGATAGAGTTAGCTTACTCCTGATCTTATCAGGAGGTTACCAGATTCAAATCTGATTTGAATTTGGTCTCTAAGAGTGGATAAGGCTAAGAGCCCAATCCTTTTTGCTAACTTCAATCTCAAATTCGCCCCATTGATGGGTGATCATATCAGCCCACTTCGAAATAGGCTTTTTGGCCCATTAAGTATTCAGTGTTTAATTAGTTTCCAATCTGCTGCCCAGTTGGGCTTCTTTGTATGGCGTGGGACCCAAGCATTGATCTACACACCAGCCACATGGGTTCGGCCCAGCCTTTAATACAAGGCCCAGCCGAATTCACTGAAAATCTCAATGAACCCCTTGAGTCCATCGTATGAACCCTATGGGCCCAACACTTACATTAAGTGGTCCCTGGGCCAAGCCATCTTATAAAAACCCAGGGACTGTGGGCAGGTGCAAGATTAGCCCATCAGGTATTATCCTAAATGGTCTTACACTTAACCTCTCAGCCCTTAATGATCAAGCACTGCCCGACAAGAGAGGACCTCTCCCTCGGCTGCAAGGAACAGTGCCGCACTCTCCTCTTACATGGATCCCGGGAATTAAAACCATTTGCAAACATTTTGAAACCGTACATATATATGTAAATATATTAATTTTGCAAAAACAAAATTCCAACGATTGAAATCAACTGCCGGCAGTTTGGTTTCCATCAGAGAGAGTGCATTCCCGATCATTACCCTTTGTCCGACAAAGTGGCTGATTCTGTCACTATGACCACCCACTCAGATGAATTCTCAAACTGCCCCAACATACCCAGGTTTTGATCCCCTCTAAGGATCTCACTGATTGGCATATCAAAGGCAGCCTGATCCAGCACCTAGTGAAGTGTCATAATCGAGTCTAGGGGTCAGGTGTAACTTTCCAGTTTTGCCCATCTATCTCCAAGGTCCAGGGCAAGACTGGAAATCTGGTCCGGTTCAAGGATTCAAGTAATCCCATGCCGTATGTGCCTCGGGTCTTACCCTGATGGCTGAGACAGGCCATCCCAACACTTGGTGGCACACCAGTATCAGCCTTGGCAGGATAAATCTCCCCAGACTTATCCATCGGCTGTGAACATTTAAAACTAACATGAGTCTCTACAAATGTCCAGTTTTAGGGTTTTACACAGAATTAAACCAAACAACATGAATCAAACATGCACTTTATTTATTTCCACTAAATAACAAAAGTACATCAAAATGATTGAAGCTAAGGGCATACAAAACTGTCTAACATCTTGATCAGTTTTGATTTCTGATTTTTGCAAGAAAATATCAAAATTATTTTGTGCTCACCTCCCTTGTACGATCCAATCAGTTGGATTGCAGTTTTGCTGAAAGTTGTGTTGTTGAATCGGCTTCATTCTAAACTGCACCATCTTCAGTGGAGGTTGGTTTTGGGATTCAGTTTGGGCGTGAACTTCCACTTTGGGAGCTACACTTGTGGAATCCGTATCAGGTATACTTCTCCCTTCTTTTTGGTTTCAGAATTGGTCCAATTTCAATGCAAGAACAATCCTTGAAAAATTCAATTTTTCTAAAACTGGGAATACGATCCCTGGAAGGTTGCATGAAATTTTTGAAATTTCGCCCAACCATCTAGCATGGTTCGACCATCCATATGATGGATCTAACCTTCCTTCAGACAGACCTTTACATTGGCTTGTATTGGCTTGTAGTGGCCAACTGGTACAACAGAATATTGATGGTTATGGCTTAATGTTAACCTTGGAAACCTATTTGACCTGTCAAAGTGTGCTTCTACATAAGCTGAAAATGGGTTCTGATTGTCAATCACTCAGAGTGAGGGCTGTGAATTTCTCTTTGTGGGTGTGTATTGACTGAAATCATGAATACTGAAGATTTTGCAACTTCGAGAACCACCATGAATCAAGGTGGAATGAGTAGTGGTCATGACTCCATGAGTTTCCCAATGACTATTACCCCGCTGGATGGTAGGAATTACCTGGCATGGTCTAAGGAGATGATGTTGTATATCACAGTCAGGGATAAAACAAGATATATTAATGGGAAAATAAAGGAACCCAGGGCTGGTACAGTCGAATACGATAAGTGGGACCAAGAAAATTGCATGATTATGTCCTGGATTTTGACATCCATGTTACCATCCGTCAAACAGAATTTTATGTGGACCGAGACAGCAAAAGAAATATGGGACCAAGCACAAGCAACTTATTCAGAGCAAAGACATTATGCTAAAATTTACTAGCTACAAGTAGAATCTTCGACATGTAAGCAGGGAGAAAGGGACTTATCGACTTATTATTCTGCCCTTACTTCAGTTTGGAAAGAACTAGACTATTATCAGAACATTGATTGGGAATGTGAAAAGGATGCTAAAGCATACAAAAAGTTAGTTTCACAACAAAGGGTGTTCGCTTTCCTTCTGGGTTTGAATCCCGTGTATTAACCTATTCGTATTCAAATTTTGGGCAGCAAGGACCTTCCGTCTGTCCAAGAGGTTTATGCACTTGTTCAGTCTAAAGAAAGTAGGAAGTCTGCCATGAACTCTCCTAAGGGGGAGACTATTGCTCTTGCTGTAAGGGGTAACACTGGGGCACCAAGAAAAGGGGAAAATAAGAAAAAGACATGATAAAAACAAATTGTGGTGTACTCATTGCCAAAAATCTAGGCACACCCGTGAAACCTATTGGGAATTGAATGGGAAACCAAATGGGCACAGGAATTGGGTAAGAAATCAACACAAGAACCAAGCAGGAAGCCATACCAGAAGAAGTTTACTTCGGCTAACTTAGCATCTCGTGAACATCAAAGTACTTCTCAGGGTTGTCTCCCTTATTCTGACCCAAAGATATTATCAATTCCTTCCGTGACCACTTAGAGCAATATGGTAGGGCTCTCCGCAATGCTGATTCCGGACCCACACCTTCTACTTCTTTTGCCTCCTCTTCAAGTAATTCTGCCTCATCTTTCCATGTGTCTACTAATAACCCAGAATCCCCATGGATTATTGATTCCGGTGCATCCAACCACATGACTGGTAAGTCAACCTTGTTTCAAACATATTCTCTTTTCTATGGCAAAGATAAAGTCAGGTTAGCAGAAGGATCCTTCTCCTCCATTGCTAGTCAAGGATCTATATCTTTGCCTTTTGGCCTCTCCTTATCTAATGCCCTACATGTTCCAAAGTTACCTATTAATTTGCTATCCATTAGTAATATCCCTCATGTCTTGAATTGCTCAGTAACCTTTCTTCCACATTCTTGTGTTTTTTAGGATTTGGCTACCGGGAGGACGATTGGTAGAGGAAACATGGTGGATGGTCTTTATGTGCTAGAGAACAAAGTTGGTCTTATAGCTTCAAAGTCTTTGCGTCCATCGAGTAAGAGTCATATTGTTTTGTGGCACCACCGTTTGAGCCATGTGTCTTTTGAGTCATTGAAGTTTTTGTTCCTAGATTTGTTTAAGTCATTGTCTGTTAGTGATTTTCAGTGTCAAACTGTCAACTAAGTAAACATTGTAGAACCTCATTCCCTTTACGTAATAAAATATCAGAATTTCCTTTTCACATTGTGTATTCAGATGTGTGGGGACCTGTTAATATTCCAACTGAGAATGATTACAAGTATTTTATTTCCTTTGTTACGACTTCTCTTACTACACTTGGGTTTATCCTATGCATTCATGGGAGGAAGTTCCTAAAATTGTGAAAGACTTTCAGCGTATGGTTTACACCCAATTTCAATCCGAGATCCAAATCTTTCAATTAGATAATGCCAAGGAATACTTCCATGGAGACCTCACAAATTTCTTTGCATCTCGCGGCTCTCAACATAGGAGCTCATGTGCCAAAACCCCACAACAAAATGGGGTTGCAGAGAGAAAAAATCGACATCTCCTTGAAGTTGCTCAAGGCTTAATGTTACAGATGAATGTCCAAAAAACGATTTTGGGTGGATGTTGTCCTGACTGTTGCCTATGTCATCAATAGAACACCATCTCGAGTATTGGAATATAGGTCCCCTCATCAGCTCCTCTTCCCTAAAGCTCCTTTGTTTTCTATCCCTATGTGGGTCTTTGGATGTAAGTGTTTTGTTCATGCTCTCTCCTACTTGTGGTAAGCTTGAACCCAAAGCTATTGTGTGTATTTTTCTTGGTTATCCCCTGGCTCAAAAAGGCTATCGTTGTTTTGACCCTATGTCTAAAAAATACTGTCTCTATGGACGTCTCTTTCTTTGAAGATGTTCCCTACTTTCCTATTTCTCCTCAGGGGGAGAGTAGAGTTGAGGAGAAACAAATTCAAACTCAAGTTTTGTTGCCTTCTATTCCCAATCCTCCTCCATTTCGTGTCTTTCGGAGACTGCGCTACAAAAATCAATGCCAACAAAGTTCAATTGCCACAGAGCCACTGGAAACTATGCCACCAATGCCATCAGAATCTCAGGGGTTGGGTCGTTCACCTCACCCAAATAGTATTGTTCCAGTTGATGTTCCTGAACCTATTGATATTGGCACTTCAAGTTGTGATCTGAACCTCCCTATTGCAAAAAAGAAGGGTGTAAAATCATGCACCACACCCCACCCCATATCTCTTTCTTATCCTATGAGAATTCTCATCTTCTTTTTGTACTTTTCTCTCTGCCATTGATAGTGTTCCCCTTCCCAAGAGTGTTGTGGAGGCCTTGTTCCTCAGTGGACAGATGCAATGACAGAAGAGATCAATGCTCTTCACAAGAATAGCATGTGAGAGCTAGTAGATCTTCCTAAGGGAAAGGAGCCTGTAGGGTGCAAATGTGTGCTCTTTATAAAACATGCAAATGGGTCTGTGGAAAGGTACAAGGCTCGGCTAGTTGCAAAAGGCTTCACACAGGTGCATGGAGTTGATTATGCTGAGACTTTTGCTTCGGTTGCAAAAATGAACTCTCTTCGGGTTCTTTTGTCTTTAGCTGTAAACCTTGATTGGGAGCTTCATCAACTTGACATAAAGAATGCCTTCCAAAACAATGATTTGGAAGAGGAAGTGTATGACTCAACCCCCTGGTTTTTGTGCGAAGGGAAGTGAACAAAAGGTCTGCAAATTGAAGAAATCTTTGTATGATCTAAAGCAATCTCCGAGGGCTTGGTTTAGCAGGTTTCACCAAGCAGTTCAACAGATGGGTTTTAAGTAGTGTCAATCTGATCACACACTTTTTGTAAAGAGGGAACAAGAAAAAACAGCAGCCTTGAATGTCTATGTAGATGATATTGTCATCACTTGAGACTAGGTCTCAAAGATTCAGAGATTAAAGAAATTCCTCGCTACACAGTTTGAAGTAAAGGATCTAGGGCATTTGTGCTACTTCCTTGGTATTGAAGTTGCTCGCTCTCAACAAGGCATCTTCATTTCCCAAAGGAAGTACACCCTAGATCTCCTAAAGGATACAGGGAAGTTAGGAGCTAAACCTTGCTGACACACCTATAGATGTAAATCATAAACTTGGGGATTGCAGTGGTGAGCCCTTGAAAGATCCAAGGCAGTACCAAAGACTTGTGGGCAATCTTCTCTACCTATCCATGACCAGGCCTAGCATTGCATATGTTGTGGGTGTCCTCAGTCACTTCATGCATGCACCCAAGGAGGCACACCTAGAAGCAGTAGACAAAGTTCTTAGGTACTTGAAGAAGTTCCCAAGGACAGATTTACTCTTTAAGAAACATGGGCACATGAGAGTAGAGGTGTACACAGATGCATATTGGACCAGCTCAGTGGATGACAGAAAATCTACCAATGGATATCGTGTCTTTGTTGGTGGAAACCTTGTGACTTGGAGAAGCAAAAAACAGAGTGTAGTGGCTAGGTCAAGTGCAGAGGCAGAATACAAGGCTATGTCACATGGAGTTGCAGAGTTACTGTGGATCAAGAACCTATTGAGTGAATTAGGATTTCCTTTTGATGATCCTATTTCACTCTGTTGTGACAACAAAGCTGCCATTAACATTGCAGTCAACCCAGTTCTCCATGATAGAACCAAACATATTGAGGTTGACAAGCATTTCATCAAAGAGAAAATTGTTAAGGGGCAAGTGTGCACTCCCTACATTAGCTCTAATGAATAGCTTGCAGATGTTCTTACTAAAGGATAATGCTCACTACGGCATTATGATCTTTGTGACAAGTTGGGGATGATTGACATCTACGCTCCAACTTGAGGGGGAGTGATGTAATCTGTACTATATGCCGCAAAGGGGCATTCTGGTCTTTTCCCTTTCTTTTTGTTATGTATATGGTCGCCCTACTATTTAAAATAAAAAACTGGCGCCACCAATGCTGATTCTTTTTTGGCTCTCATATCTTTCGTTTCTTCTTCTCCTTGCTGAAAACAATTTCAATCTATATTTTTTTTCCTTTTCATTAGTTGTTTTCTTATTATTCGATAAAAGTGATCAATTAGGTATTGTCCTTGTCTTTAAAAAGAGTGATCTATAGTATCATCATCATCCATTCCTTATCCCAACTATATGGGGCCCATGTCCTTTTTGGTGAAGCAACATCTAACTGGAGCTATTGGTGGTCTTCTATGCACATGATCAAACCATCTTAGTCTACTCTCTCTCTCATTTTATCACTTATTGGAGCTACTCTTAGGTTCTTTTTCTCTTTTGATAGCTACTCCTAGGTTCTTACGGATGACTTCATTCCTAATCCTATCCTTTCTAATTTTTCCCCTCATCCATCTTAGCATTTTTGTTTCTGCCACTCATTTTCTCGACATGTTGTTCTTGACTGCCCAACACTCTGTTCCATACAATATAATTGCCCTTGAAACTGTTATATAGAATTTTCCTTTTAATCTAAGTGGTATCCACCTATCACATAAAAGTCCAAATGCACCCCTCCACTTTGCCCATCCTCGTCTAATTCTTTGGGTGACATCCTCCTCAATCTCTCTC